>NC_057814.1:171746169-171755439 GCF_018294505.1 Triticum aestivum
GTCCTGAAAATATTGCTTTATATGCTCATGTTGATCGCCTCATATCTCATTACATACTGCTCCGTTTTGCGTGCATGATATATCAAAATGTTCGCCTCGAGATGCTCTTCATTTTGTTCCATTGTGCCATGCTCGTTTGAGTTCATCTTGACGCCCAAATCTCTGGTGCAAGAGTGCTATATGATGTTTACTGCTGTTACTTATCAGAACTTGGTGAATTGTTATTTTTGTTGCAATTGATGTGTGCATCTTATGAGTATGAGCTCTACATGTGTTTTGATCTATGCCATGCCATCTTTACAGAGGTGTATGCCATGTATTTTTGTGATCTATGTGGTGACTAGCACAAGCATGCAAACTAGGCTTCGTGATGTTTCTGTTTTCAGCGACAGGATTTTGCCAAGTCTTTATCTGCTGTTATTTTTATGCCATGTAAACTTGATGCTACAGAGAGATGCATGCTTCTTTTGGGAAGGTTCAGTAAGGATGTTTTGTAGATATAGTTGTTCTCTATCCATCCATGCCCCTTTTTGCAATTATGGAGTGCCCTAGCATGTCTTAATCTTGCTCTACTTTTGCCATAAAATATTCCTGGCAGATTGTTAACATGATATTCAATTTTGCCAAGGTTGTTGTAGTTGATCCATACATGCTATGAACTTGTTCTTGCCATGGTTAGCATCATAACAATGCCATCTTGCTGTAGGTATGCTTGTTTTTTCATGAATTGCCTTGTGATGAGTGAATCAAGCTCACCAAGATGCTTTCATAATGCTGTTACTGCCATGCTCTGTTCTGCCAAGTCTGAAACCTGTTAACAAAACTTGCTATGTTTACATGGGTGTCATCACATCTTCTGATCCTTTTTGGCTCATGGTCAGTAAGGGACTTTTGTTCTATGACTTTAGTAGATTCATTCCATGCCTTGTTTTGCTATGTTAAGTTCTTGTAGCATGTTGATTGCTTGCTCTGAACATTGCTACCTGATGCTGTTTCTGCCATGTCCAGTATTTTTACTAAGTCTGTGATCCTGATATCTTTTGCACTATTGCCATACTTATTTTAACCTGTTATTGTGTGATCTAGCCGTAGCTCAGTGTTCATCTTTTGTCAAGCATCTCCTATAGATTACTTCCATATGCTTTGTTGCTATGTTGGAGTGATGTAGCATAGTTACTAGTTGCATTCTAAGTGCTATCATGCTGTTAATCGCAGAATCGCGTCATTCTTGTTTTGCTTGCCATTTGCAAACCGTGCATCCGTTTCCGGTGATCTTTATATCGATTTCGACCGAAATCATCTCATCTTTCCAGTGACATACTTGGTTTGCCAAGTTACTGCCTTGTTCATTCTTTTTCTTCCGGAGCACGCATATGCATCGCATACCACATCTCGCATATCATGCATGTTTTGCATCATGTTGCTTGTGCATTTCCCGTGATTGATTATGGTTCCGTTGCTTGTGTTCTTGATGTGGGTAGAGCCGGGAGACAAGTACGCTTAGGAGGAACCTGTTGAGTACGCTTACGAGGATCAAGCTTTCGACAACTCTGAGAACCTTGCAGGCAAGATGACCATACCCTCAAAATCACTTCTATCTTTGCTTTGCTAGTTGTTCGTTCTATTGCTATGCTGCGCTACCCACCACTTGCTATATCATGCCTCCCATATTGCCATGTCAAGCCTCTAACCATCCTTTCCTAGCAAACCGTTGTTTGGCTAAGTTACCGCTTTTGCTCAGCCCTTCTTATAGCGTTGCTAGTTGCAGGTGAAGTTGAAGTTGGTTCCATGTTGGAACATGGATATTTTTTGGAATATCACCATATCTCTTATTTAATTAATGCATCTATATATTTGGTAAAGGGTGGAAGGCTCGGCCTTATGCCTGGTGTTTTGTTCCACTCTTGCCGCCCTAGTTTCCGTCATACCGGTATTATGTTCCTTGAGTTTGCGTTCCTTACGCGGTTGGGTGATTTATGGGACCCCCTTGACAGTTCGCCTTGAATAAAACTCCTCCAGCAAGGCCCAACCTTGGTTTTACCATTTGCCACCTAAGCCTTTTTCCCTTGGGTTTTCGCGAGCCCGAGGGTCATCTTTATTTAAACCCCGGACCAAAGCTCCTTCGAGTGCTGGCCCAAACTGGGCGATGTCCGGTGCCCCCTGGGCAACTAGGGTCTATGCCAACCCGACGTCTTGCCCATCCGGTGTGCCCTGAGAACGAGATATGTGTAGCTCCTATCAGGATTTGTCGGCACATTCGGGTGGCTTTGCTGGTCTTGTTTTACCATTGTCGAAATGTGTTGTAAACCGGGATTTCGAGACTGATCGGGTCTTCCCGGGAGAAGGTTTATCCTTCGTTGACCGTGAGAGCTTATAATGGGCTAAGTTGGGACACCCCTGAAGGGTATTATCTTTCGAAAGCCGTGCCCGCGGTTATGAGGCAGATGGGAATTTGTTAATGTCCGGTTGTAGAGAACTTGTCACTTGACTTAATTAAAATACATCAACCATGTGTGTAGCCGTGATGGTCTCTTTTCGGCGGAGTCCGGGAAGTGAACACGGTTTGAGTTATGCATGAACGTAAGTAGTTTCTGGTCTTGATCATTTCTAGCTTCACGACCGTTGCGTTGCTTCTCTTCTTGCTCTCGTTTGCGTATGTTTGCCACCATATATGCTTAGTGCTTGCTGCATCTCCACCTCATTACACCATCCTTTCCTATAAGCTTAAATAGTCTTGATCTCGCGGGTGTGAGATTGTTGAGTCCTCGTGACTCACAGAATCTACCAAAACAGTTGCAGGTGCCGACGATACCAGTGCAGATGATGCAACCGAGCTCAAGTGGGAGTTCGACGAGGAACGTGGTCGTTACTATGTTTCTTTTCCTGATGATCAGTAGTGGAGCCCAGTTGGGACGATCGGGGATTTAGCATTTGGGGTAATCTTATTTTTCATTTGGATTTGACCGTAGTCGGTCTATGTGTGGATTTTGGATGATGTATGAATTATTTATGTATTGTGTGAAGTGGCGATTGTAAGCCAACTCTCGTTATCCCTTTCTTGTTCATTACATGGGATTGTGTGAAGATAACCCTTCTTGCGACAATACCACAATGCGGTTATGCCTCTAAGTCGTGCCTCGACACGTGGGAGATATAGCCGCATCGTGGGCGTTACAATTTGGTAATCAGAGCCATCCCCGACTTAGGAGCCCCCTGCTTGATCGAATCGCTGGCGTTGTTGAGTCTAGAACAAAAATGTTTTGAGTCTTAGGATTATATATATCGGAGAGTACGATTCTTTTTACTCCTCAGTCCCTTCGTCGCTCTGGTGAGGTCTCCTGACGTAGAAGTTTTGACTCTTCTCTCCTCAAATTTCACTAAAAAAAATTTAGGATCACGCGGGTATCTTAGAGTTGTTCCGATGGTTTTGTGACGAGAACATTGTTCTTGGTGCCTCCTGACATTTAGCGGTTGTGGCAGTGTCCCGGGGAGTTGAGCTCCGAGGTGTTGTCGTCACAATTTTATCGTTGCAGTTCTGGAATACCTGAGTTTCGCCGACATTGAAAATCTCTTTTATGCAGTTGTTGGTGAGATCACCTCGACGCCACCCAGTACTGGGGCGGGAGTTCGGGAGTATTGCCATAACTCGTATAACGGATGCTTTTCGAAGGTTGAGGTACACGATTTCCGAAGGTTTCTTGGTTATGTGTTGACAGATGGATACAGCTGGATCTAGGGATTGCTAGTTTGGGTGATATATTTTGTGTCCCCTGTATCCCCAACACCAGATTGCATAACCAGAAAGTTTCGGGAGTTTATAGGTGGGATTCAAGTAGCTCTTAGCATTTCTTCCCGTAGATATTTGGTTTGTGATTGGGTAATCCTTACCACTTATTTGTTCCACTCGTACCTTTTTATTTTATTCATCAATCCTTTTATCAAGTGGCTTCTCACCTTAATGGAAGTGTGATGATTTACTATGGAATTCATTCGTTCATCCTTGTTCGAATGTTTATTGTGAAGACTATATGTTGCAATTTCTATTCGTTGATTCAACTTGTCTATTTGTCTATCAAGATGCTAACGGATGTCACCCTCTTCAGGATGGCTCCGCCAACGCGTCAGAATCCGGAACGCAATGAAGGGAGTCAGGCGAACCCTCCGCCACCACCTCCGCCTCCGGAGGCATGGCAAGCTATCATGGCAGCCACCAACGCCAATGCTCAGATGATTTTGCAACTCTTGCAAGAACGCACCCAAGGGCAAGGCAATCAAGGAAATCAAGGCCAAGGCAACAATCAGCCTCACTTCGCTACCCTCAACCAGTTCCTCGCAAATCAGCCCAAGTCTTTCAGCTACTGTGCTAAGGCCACAGACGCCGATGATTGGCTCGTGGACATCAACAAGCATTTTGAATGTAGCAATGTCAGGCCTGAGGACTTTGTCAAGTTCGCTTCTTTTCAACTCAAGGATCAAGCTGCCGAGTGGTATCAACAATACAAAGATTCCAGAGGAGGTCGTGTGATTAACTGGGATGATTTCCGTCGAGACTTCAAAGCTCACCACATTCCACAAAGTGTTGTTGAGAGCAAGCGTGAGGAGTTCTGCAATCTCAAGCAAGGCAGCATGTCCGTGTATCAATACAATACTCAGTTTCAGAAACTCGCTCGCTTCGCTAAGCAAGACGTTCCTGATGAAAAGAGCATGATCTATCAATTCAGAGGTGGCCTCAGAGAAGAACTGCAATTACCTCTCGTGCTTTTTGAGCCGACCAAGTATGATGATTTCTACAATATGGCTCTGAAGCAAGAGGCTGCTCAGCTCAAGTGTGAGGCTTCTAAGAAGAGAGTCAGGGACGCAATTCAGTCTTCTTCTTCCTCACTAGTGGCTGCTAAGCAACAGAAGTTCTGGTTGCCTCCTCCTCCTCCGTTTCGTCAGCCTTTCCAGCAGAAGAACAAAGGTGGCCATGGATCTTCCCACCCACCCAACCCTGGCCATCAGAACAAGTCTCAGAATCAAGCTCCAAAGTCGAATGCTTCTTATCATCGTCCACTCTTAGAGGTGACTTGCAACAAGTGTCAGCAGAAAGGTCACTATGCTAACAAGTGCTTCAACCAAAGGCGCCTTCCGCCTCCTCCTCCTGTGAGATCTTCCAGCAATGAAGTGGTCAAGCATAATCCCAAGTCTGCAAAGGTGAACATGATGAATGCAGCTCAAGCGGAGGAATCTACTGATGTGATTATGGGTAATCTCTCAGTTAATGATATTCCTGTAAAAGTCTTATTTGATACTGGTGCATCTATTTCTTTCATAGCAAGACCTTTTGCATCCATGAACAATTTGCATACTGTCGATCTGTCTAAGCCGATAGCGGTTTCCTCTCCGGGCTTGTTCATGAATACCAAAATGATGGCTCCGGATGTTTCTATCAAGATGGGCAACTATAAATTTTTATCTTCTCCAATGGTTCTTGGTGACTCGGATATTGATCTAATTCTCGGGATGGTCTAGCTTTCTAAGCACAAGGCTCAACTTGATTGTGCTGCCAGGGAAATTCAATTGACACACTCTTCTGAGGATGTTATCATCTATGCCGCTCGTGATGAAACCATTCGGTTGTTTTCTCTCAATGAGAAGGGCGAGTTGAATGCCATCTCTCAAATTCCAGTCGTTTGTCAGTATCAAGATGTCTTTCCAGAAGAGCTTCCGGGTATGCCTCCTCACCGGCTAGTTGAGTTCGTTATCGATCCTGAGCCCGGCACTGAACCCGTTTGCAAGCGTCCTTACAAGCTTGGACCTAAGGAGCTGAAGGAATTGAAGAAACAGCTCGATGAACAAGAGCGTCTGGGTTTGATCAGACCAAGTTCATCTCCATGGGGTTGTGGTGTTCTTTTTGTCCAGAAGAAGGATGGCACGGACCGACTTTGTGTCGACTACCGTCCATTGAACAAGAAGACAATCAAGAACAAGTATCCACTTCCCAACATCAATGAGCTATTCGAGCAACTTAAAAGTGCTAAAGTATTCTCCAAGATTGACCTTCGTATGGGTTATCATCAGATTCGCATTCGTGAAGAAGATATTCCCAAGACAGCATTCAGAACAAGCTTTGGTTCTTATGAATATACGGTCCTGTCTTTCGGTCTTGTCAATGCTCCTCCAACATTCTCTCGAATGATGAATTTCGTATTCAATCCCTATACCAATGAATTTGTCCTGATGTATCTCGATGATATCTTGGTCTTCTCCAAGAATAAGAAGGATCATGCCAAACATTTGCGTGGTGCTCGACAAGCTCAGAGAGTATCAATTCTATGCGAATTTTTCCAAATGTGAGTTTTGGCTTGATGAAGTTCTTTACCTTGGTCATATCATCTCTGCCAAGGGCATCGCTATTAATCCCGAGAAGGTGTCTGCAATTGTGAATTGGGAACCTCCTCAGAATGTCAAGCAGCTCTGAAGTTTTCTTGGTCTTGCAAGCTATTGCCGAAGATTCGTTGAGTATTTCTCTAAGATTGCAAAGCCTCTTTCCAACCTCCTCCAGAAGCATGTGAAGTATGTCTGGACGCCTGAGTGTGACGTTGCTTTCAACACTCTCAAAGAGAAACTCGTCACAACTCCTGTCTTGACTCCTCCTGACAAATCCAAGTCATTCGAAGTTTTCTGTGATGCTTCTCTTCAAGGTCTCGGTGCTGTATTAATGCAAGAGAAGAAAGTTGTGGCCTATACCTCTCGTCAGTTGAAGCCCAACAAAAAGAACTACCCCACTCACGATCTTGAGTTGGCGGCAGTTGTCCATGCATTAATCACATGGAGACATCTCTTGTTGGGAAGAAAAGTGGACATATTCACCGATCACAAGAGTCTCAAGTACATCTTCACTCAGCCCAACCTCAACCTCAGGCAAACTCGATGGGTCGAAATGATTCAAGAGTACAATCCGAGTATTGAATATACTCCAGGCAAAGCCAACGTCATTGCAGATGCTTTGAGCAGGAAGGCTTATTACAACAGCTTAATTCTCAAGCCCTTCCAACCGGACCTTTGTGAAGCTTTCCGCAAGCTGAATCTCCAAGTTGTTCCTCAAGGCTTTCTTGCCAACCTCATAGTCTCTCCTACTTTGGAAGATCAAATTCGTGAGACACAACTTCTTGATGCCATGGTGAAGAAGGTGAAACATGGTATTGATAAGGGTCTTTCCAAATACAAGTGCTATCGCATTGATGACAGAGACACTTTATTCTTCGAGGACCAGATTGTGGTTCCTAAAGGTGATCTAAGGAAAGTCATTATGAACGAGGCGCACAATTCTCTTCTTTCCATTCATCCTGGAAGTACGAAGATGTACCATGACCTCAAGAAGTCGTATTGGTGGACTCGAATGAAGCGAGAAATCGCTCAATTCGTGAACGAATGTGATCTCTGTCGAAGGGTGAAAGCAGAACACCAATGACCAGCTGGTCTCCTCCAACCTCTTGATATCCCAGAATGGAAGTTTGATCATATTGAAATGGACTTCGTGACTGAATTTCCCAAGTCCAAACGCGGAAATGATGCTATCTTCGTTGTCATCGACAAGCTTACTAAAGTGGCTCATTTCCTTCCAATCAAAGAACCTATCACAGCAGCTCAGTTGGCAGAGCTATACACCTCCAGGATTGTCTCCTTGCACGGCATTCCACAATTGATTTCTTCAGATCGTGGAAGCATCTTCACTTCTAAGTTCTGGGACTCCTTCCAGAAGGCCATGGGCACCAACATTCGCTTCAGCACAACTTTCCATCCGCAAACTAGTGTCCAAGTCGAGCGAGTCAATCATATTCTTGAAGATATGCTCAGGGGGTTGTGTCATTTCCTTTGGCATGAAGTGGGAAGATTGTCTTCCATATGCCGAGTTCTCCTACAACAACAGCTTCCAAGCGAGTTCGGGCAAGGCCCCATTCGAGATTCTATATGGCAGAAAGTGTCGTACTCCTCTCAATTGGTCAGAGACTGGTGAACGCCAACTTCTTGGCAATGACTTAATCACAGAGGCTGAAGAAATGTGTAAAGTCATCCGTGAGAATCTCAAAGCCGCGCAATCGCGCCAAAAGAGTTACTATGATAGTAAGCACCGTGATGTGGCTTCCGAGATCGGAGACCATGTCTACCTCCGCTTCTCTCCAATGAAAGGCACTCGTCGCTTCGGTATCAAAGGGAAGCTTGCCCCTAGATACGTGGGTCCTTTCAAGATCATTGGCAAAAGAGGCGACCTCGCATATCAACTTGAGCTTCCCTCCAACTTCGCGAACGTGCACGATGTGTTCCACGTGTCACAGCTTCGCAAGTGCTTCAAGAGTCATGAGCGCACCATCAACTTCGAAGAGATTGACCTCCAAGAAGATCTGTCTTATCATGAGCACCCCGGTGCTATTCTCGAAGAAACTGAGCGCAAGACTCGCAACAAGTCTATCAAATTCCTGAAAGTGAAGTGGTCGCACCATTCCGACCGAGAAGCCACCTGGGAACGCAAGGACTACCTCCGTTCCGAATATCCAGAGTTCTTTCAGTCCTAGATCTTGGGACGAGATCCTCTCGTAGTGGTGGAGTGTTGTAACACCCCGGATGTAACTTTCCATATTTGTAACTCCAACTCTTGCCATTTTCGGCTATGTGTTATGATATTCCCTCCGTGGTTGGGTTCTTGTTTTTCGTTTTGCATTTTGTTCATGTCATGCATCTCATATCATGTCATCATGTGCATCTCATTTGCATACGTGTTCGTCTCATGCATCCGAGCATTTTCCCCGTTGTCCGTTTTGCAATCCGACACTCCCACGTGCACCGGCGCACCCCTCTTGTTCCTTTTTCGTGAGCGGGTGTTAAACGTTCTCGGAATGGACCGAGTCTTGCCAAGTGGCCTTGGTAGACCACCTGTCAAGTTTCGTTCCATTTGGAGGTCGTTTGATACTCCAACGGTTAACCGGGTAACCGCAAAGACCTTTTGTGTGTTGCAGCAAAACCCCCCTCCAAACAGCCTAATAACCCCTCTAAGTCACCTCCATGCTCTCGGTCGTTCGATCATGATTGTGTGGGCGAAAACCGCACTCCATTTGGAGTCTCCTAGCTCCCTATGCCTATATAAACACCCTCCCCATCCAAAATTCCGGGTCCAAACCCTAGCCGCCACCCCCTCTGCGCGCCGGACACGTCCGCCCGGCACCAGACGAAAGCCGCCGCCACCCGCAGCCAACCGGCGCGCGACACGTGGTGCCCCCACCGCCCGTACGC
>NC_057814.1:171756168-171860350 GCF_018294505.1 Triticum aestivum
TTCTCCAAGTCCTGAAAATATTGCTTTATATGCTCATGTTGATCGCCTCATATCTCATTACATACTGCTCCGTTTTGCGTGCATGATATATCGAAATGTTCGCCTCGAGATGCTCTTCATTTTGTTCCATTGTGCCATGCTCGTTTGAGTTCATCTTGACGCCCAAATCTCTGGTGCAAGAGTGCTATATGATGTTTACTGCTGTTACTTATCAGAACTTGGTGAATTGTTATTTTTGTTGCAATTGATGTGTGCATCTTATGAGTATGAGCTCTACATGTGTTTTGATCTATGCCATGCCATCTTTACAGAGGTGTATGCCATGTATTTTTGTGATCTATGTGGTGACTAGCACAAGCATGCAAACTAGGCTTCGTGATGTTTCTGTTTTCAGCGACAGGATTTTGCCAAGTCTTTATCTGCTGTTATTTTTATGCCATGTAAACTTGATGCTACAGAGAGATGCATGCTTCTTTTGGGAAGGTTCAGTAAGGATGTTTTGTAGATATAGTTGTTCTCTATCCATCCATGCCCCTGTTTGCAATTATGGAGTGCCCTAGCATGTCTTAATCTTGCCCTACTTTTGCTATAAAATATTCCTGGCAGATTGTTAACATGATATTCAATTTTGCCAAGGTTGTTGTAGTTGATCCATACATGCTATGAACTTGTTCTTGCCATGGTTAGCATCATAACCATGGTCAGTAAGGGACTTTTGTTCAATGATTTTAGTAGATTCATGCCATGCCTTGTTTTGCTATGTTAAGTTCTTGTAGCATGTTGATTGCTTGCTCTGAACATTGCTACCTGATGTTGTTTCTGCCATGTCCAGTATTTTTACTAAGTCTGTGATCCTGATATCTTTTGCACTATTGCCATGCTTGTTTGAACCTGTTATTGTGTGATCTAGCCGTAGCTTAGTGTTCATCTTTTGTCAAACATCTCCTGTAGATTACTTCCATATGCTTTGTTGCTATATTGGAGTGCTGTAGCATAGTTGTTGCATTCTAAGTGCTATCATGTTGTTAATCGCAGAATCGCGTCATTCTTGTTTTGCTTGCCATTTGCAAACCGTGCATCCGTTTCCGGTGATCTTTATATCGATTTCGACCAAAATCATCTCATCTTTCCAGTGACATACTTGGTTTGCCAAGTTACTTCCTTGTTCATTCTTTTTCTTCCGGAGCACGCATATGCATCGCATACCACATCTCGCATATCATGCATGTTTTGCATCATGTTGCTTGTGCATTTCCCTTGATTGATTGTGGTTCCGTTGCTTGTGTTCTTGCTGTGGGTAGAGCCGGGAGACAAGTACGCTTAGGAGGAACCTGTTGAGTACGCTTACGAGGATCAAGCTTTCGACAACTCTGAGAACCTTGCAGGCAAGATGACCATACCCTCAAAATCACTTCTATCTTTGCTTTGCTAGTTGTTCGTTCTATTGCTATGTTGTGCTACCCACCACTTGCTATATCATGCCTCCCATATTGCCATGTCAAGCCTCTAACCATCCTTTCCTAGCAAACCGTTGTTTGGCTAAGTTACCGCTTTTGCTCAGCCCTTCTTATAGCGTTGCTAGTTGCAGGTGAAGTTGAAGTTGGTTCCATGTTGGAACATGGATATTTTTTGGAATATCACAATATCTCTTATTTAATTAATGCATCTATATATTTGGTAAAGGGTGGAAGGCTCGGCCCTATGCCTGGTGTTTTGTTCCACTCTTGTCGCCCTAGTTTCCGTCATACCGGTATTATGTTCCTTGAGTTTGCGTTCCTTACGCGGTTGGGTGATTTATGGAACCCCCTTGACAGTTCGCCTTGAATAAAACTCCTCCAGCAAGGCCCAACCTTGGTTTTACCATTTGCCACCTAAGCCTTTTTCCCTTGGGTTTTCGCGAGCCCGGGGGTCATCTTTATTTAAACCCCGGACCAGTGCTCCTTCAAGTGCTGGCCCAAACTGGGCGATGTCCGGCGCCCCCTGGGAAACCAGGGTCTATGCCAACCCGACGTCTTGCCCATCCGGTGTGCCCTGAGAACGAGATATGTGCAGCTCCTATCGGGATTTGTCGGCACATTCGGGTGGCTTTGCTGGTCTTGTTTTACCATTGTCGAAATGTCTTGTAAACCGGGATTCCGAGACTGATCGGGTCTTCCCGGGAGAAGGTTTATCCTTCATTGACTGTGAGAGCTTATAATGGGCTAAGTTGGGACACCCTTGTAGGTTATTATCTTTCGAAAGCCGTGCCCGCGGTTATGAGGCAGATGGGAATTTGTTAATGTTCGGTTGTAGAGAACTTGTCACTTGACTTAACTAAAATACATCAACCGTGTGTGTAGCCGTGATGGTCTCTTTTCGGCGGAGTCCGGGAAGTGAACACGGTTTGAGTTATGCATGAACGTAAGTAGTTTCAGGATCACTTCTTGATCATTTCTAGCTTCGCGACCGTTGCGTTGCTTCTCTTCTCGCTCTCATTTGCGTATGTTAGCCACCATATATGCTTAGTGCTTGCTGCAGCTCCACCTCATTACACCATCCTTTCCGATAAGCTTAAATAGTCTTGATCTCGCGGGTGTGAGATTGCTGAGTCCTCGTGACTCACAGATTCTACCAAAACAGTTGCAGGTGCCGACGATACCAGTGCAGATGATGCAACTGAGCTCAAGTGGGAGTTCGACGAGGAACGTGGTCGTTACTATGTTTCTTTTCCTGATGATCAGTAGTGGAGCCCAGTTGGGACGATCGGGGATCTAGCATTTGGGGTTATCTTATTTTTAATTTGGATTTGACCGTAGTCGGTCTATGTGTGGATTTTGGATGATTTATGAATTATTTATGTATTGTGTGAAGTGGCGATTGTAAGTCAACTCTCGTTATCCCTTTCTTGTTCATTACATGGGATTGTGTGAAGATAACCCTTCTTGCGACAATACCACAATGCGGTTATGCCTCTAAGTCGTGCCTCGACACGTGGGAGATATAGCCGCATCATGGGCATTACACAGACCTCCTGAACCATCTTTGCCAGGTTTTCACACGAGGAACCACCCACTTCCATGGCCTTTCTAGAAGACACGAAGAGCTCACTTGCTCTAGCTGCGGCATGTCTCCCTTCCTCTCCGAAGATCAACTCCCTTGCCAACACCTGCACGTCTCCACACACAACCAATCCACCGCCTTCCTTGTCCGCGTCTCCTGTTAGCCAAACTCGGAGCCCCATGTGGATCACGTCCACGACGAACTTGGTGTTGAGCTTCTGCTCGGCCGCCATTGGGAACGCCAGTATTGGCACGCCCATGGTAATGCTCTCCAGCACAGAGTTCCACCCGCAGTGGGTGAAAAATCCTTTGACTGACTTGTGACCTAGCACTCCGAGCTGGTTGATGAAACCTCCCACCACCTTGCCCCTGTCCCCGAACCTGTCATTGTTAGATAATAACGAGATAAAACGAGACACGAGAGCACACGGATTTTTACGTGGAAACCCTTGCGAGGAAAAACCACGGAACGCACGACGGCGTATCATTATAGATGGAGTCTCATACAAGTGTTGTACTACAGATGGAGTCCTACCGGACTACGTCATGCCAACCGTGCTAGACGTAGCATGACTACAACTCTGTTTCGTGTCCACCCAGAAAGAGAGTTGTTTGCCCCTTTATATAGTACCAGCTAGTCATAGAATAGATGAGAGAGATCCACCAGATTAGCACGTAGAGGGTTTGTCCTCTCGTGTAATGTAATACTCCTCCCAATTATAATGTTACGCCGTCGTGCGTTCCGTGGTTTTTCCTTGCAAGGCGTTCCACGTAAAAATCCGTGTGCTCTCGTGTCTCGTTTTATCTCGTTATTATCTAACAAGTGGTATCAGAGCCAAGTTTCATCATATACGAGATTTGAGACGAGAGGATTAGGGTTTTCAAGAGGAAAGAAGGTGTTTCTCCTAATGATGAGACAAGATATAAAGCAAGGTTAGTTGCTAAAGGTTACAGTCAGATTCCAGGTATTGACTATAACGAAGTCTTTTCTCCTGTTGTGAAGCATAGCTCTATTCGCACTTTACTCATTATTGTTGCCATGCATGATCTTGAGCTTGAACAGTTGGATGTTAAAACTGCATTTTTACATGGAGAAATAGAAGAGGATATTTATATGGAACAGCCTGAAGGTTTTGTTATTCCTGGAAAAGAAAAGCTTGTCTGTAAGTTAAAGAATCTCTTTATGGATTGAAGCAATCCCCTAGACAGTGGTACAAGAGATTTGACACCTTTATGCTCTCTCAAGGTTTCAAAAGGTCTAATTATGATAGTTGTGTCTATTTGGAAAATGTCAATGGTTCAACTATTTATTTGCTCCTTTATGTTGATGATATGCTTATTGCTGCAAAGAGTATGTCGGATATTACTGAACTAAAGAAGCAATTGAGTAATGAATTTGAGATGAAGGATTTGGGTGCAGCAAGGAAAATACTTGGCATGGAAATATCCAGAGATAGACCGTCTGGAAAAGTATATCTAAGTCAGAAGGGATATATTGATAAAGTTCTTCGTCGTTTTAATATGCATAATGCCAAGCCAGTAAGTACTCCATTAGCTGCACACTTCAAATTATCATCAGCTTTATGTCCTAAGTCAGATGCAGATATTGAGTACATGTCTAGAGTTCCTTATTCGAGTGCGATTGGTTCACTTATGTATGCCATGGTTTGTTCTCATCCGGATTTATCATATGCATTGAGTGTTGTTAGTAGATACATGGCTAATCCTGGAAAAGAGCATTGGAAAGCAGTTCAGTGGATTTTCAGATACCTGCGTGGTACTTCTAATGCTTATTTACAGTTTGGGAAAACTGGAGATGGACTTGTTGGTTTTGTTGATTCTGATTTTGCTGGTGATTTGGATAAGAGAAGATCGCTCACAGGTTATGTTTTTACCATTGGTGGTTGTGCTGTGAGTTGGAGAGCAACTTTGCAGTCTATTGTGGCTTGTTCCACTACTGATGTCGAGTATATGGCTATTTCTGAGGCATGCAAAGAAGCTATCTGGTTGAGAGGTTTGTACACTGAGCTTTGTGGAGATTCATCTTGCCCTACCATATTTTCTGACAGTCAAAGTGCTATATATCTTACAAAGAATCCAATGTATCATGAGAGAACAAAGCACATTGATGTCAGATTTCATTATATTCGAGATGTTGTTGCTGAAGGCGATTTGAAGGTGTGCAAGATAAGTACTCATGATAATCCTGCTGATATGATGACAAAGCCAGTTCCAACCAATAAGTTTGAGCTTTGCTCAGCTTAGTTGGTATTTCTCACTAGTCCTATGGACTTTGACGCACAAGGTGTTTATGCTGATTTGGATGGAGTTATTCACTTTCTTCGACTACTGGAGGGAATTTGGCTCAAGGTGGAGATTGTTAAATTATGATCCAAATTCTACCGTATTGGACTAGACGTAGTACATACGGTGTGGGCTTTTGCGTTGGTACCGACGCGTACGAGTACAACTCGTTAACTTGTCCTACAAGGACTCCTATGTGTTGCCCCTCATATATATCCCATGTAGTCGCACCTAAGACGGTCTGTCGTCTCGTGCTTGTAATACTCCTCCTCATAGTGATTGCGCCTTCGTGCGTCCGTGGTTTTCTCCCGCAAGGGTTTCCATGTAAAAATCCGTGTCTCTCGTGTCTCGTTTATTTCTCGTTATTATCTAACAAAACCGATCCCCTTGTCGAACCATTTGGACCGGACCACCCATAGGAAGTCTACGCCGGAGTGGTCTAACCCGACGGCGATCTCCTCAAGCTGCGCCCGGCTCAGCTCGGCCTGTGAGCCGAACGCGACGTAGAGGACCGGCCGGTCCATGGCGAGCCTCGAGTCCAGCCAGTCCGAGATCTCACGGTCGTCTTTGCTCTGGACTGCCGGTTTGGGGACCGCAAGACAGAGCGGTCCGATCGGCCACATCTTGATGTCGAACCCCCGGTTCTTGTTCCACAGGTCAATGTAGACCGACTCGAGCTCGCTGAAGGAGTTGGCGATGATGCCCCTGCTGGAGTACATGTTGTTGCAGCTCTCGCACACGAAGTACCAGTGCGGGCCGGCCGGCTCCGGGACGTCGAAGGGCCGGCCGAGGTCGGCCATGGTGATGCAGAGGTCTGGCAAGGCGGGGACCGGGAACGGCTCGGTCGGCGAGCTCAGGAGTGCCTGTGGCTTGTGCGTCATGACCGCCCCGTAGACGTACAAGGTGAAGCCGCCGATGCCGAGGGTGATGAGCAGCGGCATGCCGAGCTTGTCGGCGACGTCCTTGGCCCACACGATGAAGCCGTCGTGGACGAGCATGTCCGGCCTGGGCTCGAGCGCGGTGAGCGCGTCCGCGAACGCAGGGCCGAGCGCCGCCACCACGGAAACGAAGTCGACGAGATGCGTCAAGGACGGGAGCTCGTCCGTGCTCTGCGGGGCGTCCTCAGAGGGGAACGGAAGCTCGACGATGTCAGCGGCGCCGGTGCCGACTAACCCGGCGCGGATGAAGGGCGCGTTGCGTGGGGTGGTGAAGAAGGTGACGGCGGAGGCGACGCGGCTGCCGAGGAGGAGGCACGCGAGGTGTAGGAGTGGCATGGCGTGGCCTTTGGCCATGAAGGGGAGCATGGCCACGTGACGGAGCGGCGTTGGAGCAGCCATGGATAGATAGATGGGGCAGCTGTGCAAGTGTGTGAGTCTCACGCAGTCTCGTACGTCCGCCGTTCTCCGATTATATACTCACTCACACCGCGCCTAAAGCTAAATCTTCGTGTTGAACCCGCGCAAGTTCGCAACTAGTAGGAGGTGAAATTCAGCGGGGCGAATGTATCCCCGTCATATGTAATTGGCGGGCATCGGATGCGAAGGAGACGATCTTCCACCGAGCAAAAAGGCGTGTTTTTATAAAAGTCTAATGATTCCATCTTCAACGACGCAAGCATATCATAGCGTCGGCCTACCTGCTCTCGTCATCGCTACACTCGCAGACTACCTCCTTGGGCATGCAGGTCCGGGGCACGTGGACCGTGTGTTGTTGATCTGCATTAAGATTCGCAAATTGGTCTCTGTGTTTCCTGTATTCGCGTGTATATATCACTACACATATATTTGTATTTGTATCGTAAAGCTAAAATATTAAGGACTGCAATATACATCAACCGTGTGACAGATTGCAAAAGTACCAACCTACTTCCCACCTTGCAATTCCACGTCCTCCCTTCCCTCAAAAAAACCACGTCCTCTTGAACTTCCGCGTCCTTCCTGATTTTCTGGGCTCCTCCCGATCCCCGCACAAAATAGGTAAAAGAAACGGCGACCTCCTACCTTCGATCCCACGTCCACACCATGTTTTTCCTTGGAAAGAGTAAAAAATAAGGCATTGGTGGGGTTTGATTATTCCCTAGCTTGTTAATCCAACATATCAGTTGGCGTGTCTGAATAAGAAAGAGTTGGGCGATGGTTTTAGAAAACCCGAAACTAGCCATGCCCTAAAGAAAGTGAATTCCAATCTACGTGAATCACGAAAGAAGCGAAGCCGATCAAAGAATCGATTATATGCCTTCTCTTTCCATAAGACCGATGGCCTTAGTAACGTAACACACAGAAGGAATAAAAGGCCAAACTCTATTCCACATTGTTTTAATTGAAGGCCAAACTCGTAACTCAAATATTTTACCTCTGCGATCATATCGTAGAAACTTTTATTTTCTTGTTACGATGATTCTCCACTTCACTCTGAAATTCTTTGAACTTTTCAAATGTTTCAGACTTCTGTTTCATTAAGTAGATATACCCATATCTGCTCAAATCATCTGTGAAGGTCGGAAATTAATGATACCTGCTACGAGTCTCAATATTCATCGGACCACATACATCTGTATGTATGATTTCCAACAAATCTGTTGCTCTCTCCATAGTTCCGGAGAACGGCGTTTTAGTCATCTTGCCCATGAGGCATGGTTCGCAAGCATCAAGTGATTCATAATCAATTGATTCCAAAAACCCATCAGTATGGAGTTTCTTCACGCGCTTTACTCCAATATGACCTAAACGGCAGTGCCACAAATAAGTTGCACTATCATTATTAACTTTGCATCTTTTAGCTTCAATATTATGAATATGTGCATCACTACGATCGAGATCCAACAAACCAATTTCGTTGGTGTGTATGACCATAGAAGGTTTTTTATTCATGTAAACAGAACAACAATTGTTCTCTTAACTTAAATGAATAAACGTATTGCAATAAACATGATCAAATCATATTCATGCTCAACGCAAACACCAAATAACACTTATTTAGTTTCAACACCAATCCCGAAAGTACAGGGAGTGTGCGATGATGATCATATCAATCTTGGAACTACTTCCAACAAACATCATCACCTCGCCTTTTACTAGTCTTTGTTTATTCTGCAACTCCCGTTTCGAGTTACTACTCTTAGCAACTGAACCAGTATCAAATACCGAGGGGTTGCTATAAACACTAGTAAAGTACACATCAATAACATGTATATCCAATATACCTTTGTTCACTTTGCCATCCTTCTTATCCACCAAATAGTTGGGGTAGTTCCGCTTCCAGTTGACCAGTCCCTTTGTAGTAGAAGCACTTAGTCTCAGGCTTAGGTACAGACTTAGGCTTCTTCACTTGAGCAGCAACTTGCTTGCCGTTCTTCTTGAAGTTCCCCTTCTATCCCTTTGCCTTTTTCTTGAAACTAGTGGTCTCGTCAACCATCAACACTTGAAGTGGTCTCGTCAACCATCAACACTTGATGTTTTTCTTGATTTCTACCTTCGTCGATTTCAGCTTCACGAAGAGCTCGGGAATTACTTTCGTCATCCCTTGCATACTATAGTTCATAACGAAGTTCTACTAACTTGGTGATGGTGACTAGAGAATTCTGTCAATCACTATTTTATCTGGAAGATAAACTCCCACTTGATTCAAGCGATTGTAGTACCCAGACAATCTGAGCACATGCTCACTAGTTGAGCGATTCTCCTCCATCTTTTAGCTATAGAACTTATTGGAGACTTCATATCTCTCAACTCGGGTATTTGCTTGAAATATTAACTTCAACTCCTGGAACATCTCATATGGTCCATGACGTTCAAAACGTCTTTGAAGTCCCGATTCTAAGCCGTTAAGCATGGTGCACTAAACTATCAAGTAGTCATCATATTGAGCTAGCCAAACGTTCATAACGTCTGCATCTGCTCCTGCAATAAGTCTGTCACCTAGCGGTGCATTAAGGACATAATTCTTCTGTGCAACAATGAGGATAATCCTCAGATCACGGATCCAATCCGCATCTTTGCTACTAACATCTTTCAACATAATTTTCTCTAGGAACATATCAAAATAAACATAGGGAAGCAACAACGCGAGCTATTGATCTACAACATAATTTGCAAAATACTATCAGGACTAAGTTCATGATAAATTTAAGTTCAATTAATCATATTACTTAAGAACTCCCACTTAGATAGACAACCCTCTAATCATCTAAGTGATTGCGTGATCCAAAGCAACTAAACCATGTCCGATTAACACATGAGATGGAGTAGTCTCAATGGTGAACATCACTATGTTGATCATATCTACTATATGATTCACGCTCGACCTTTCGGTCTCTGTGTTCCGAGGCCATATCTGTATATATGCTAGGCTCGTCAAGTTTAACCTGAGTATTCCGCGTGTGCAACTGTTTTGCACCTGTTGTATTTGAACGTAGAGCCTATCACACCCGATTAACACGTGGTGTCTCAGCACGAAGAACTTTCGCAACGGTGCATACTCAGGGAGAACACTTTTTGTCTTGAAATTTTAGTGAGAGATCATCTTATAATGCTACCGTCAATCAAAGCAAGATAAGATGCATAAAGGATTAACATCACATGCAATCAATATAAGTGATATGATATGGCCATCATCATCTTGTGCTTGTGATCTTCATCTCCGAAGCACCGTGCTCGTGATCTCCATCTCCAAAGCACCGTCATGATCACCATCGTCACCGGCTCGACACCTTGATCTCCATCATAGTATCATTGTCGTCTCGCCAACTTATTGCTTTTATGACTATCGCTACCGCTTAGTGATAAAGTAAAACTATTACATGGCGATTGCATCTCATACAATAAAGCGACAACCATATGGCTCCTACCAGTTGCCGATAACTCGGTTACAAAACATGATCATCTCATACAACACATTATTTCACATCATGTCTTGACCATATCACATCACAACATGCCCTGCAAAAACAAGTTAGACGTCCTCTACTTTGTTGTTGCATATTTTACGTGGCTGCTACGGGCTTAGCAAGAACCGTTCTTACCTACGCATCAAAACCACAACGATAGTTGTGGCGTAGCCACACTCGGTTCAACTAAAGTGAGAGAGACAGACACCCGTCGGTCACCTTTAAGCAACGAGTGCTCGCAACGGTGAAACCAGTCTCGCGTAAGCGTACGCGTAATGTCGGTCCAGGCCGCTTCATCTTACAATACCGCTGAACCAAAGTATGACATGCTGGTAAGCAGTATGACTTATATCGCCCAAAACTCACTTGTGTTCTACTCGTGCATAGCATCAACGCATAAAACCAGGCTCCGATACCACTGTTGGGGAACGTAGTAATTTCAAAAAAATTCCTATGCACACGCAAGATCATGGTGATGCATAGAAATGAGAGGGGAGAGTGTTGTCCACGTACCCTCGTAGACCGACAGCGGAAGCGTTATCACAACGCGGTTCATGTAGTCGTACGTCTTCACGTTCCGACCGATCAAGTACCGAACGCACGGAACCTCCGAGTTCTACACACGTTCAGCTCGATGACGTCCCTCGAACTCCGATCCAGCCAAGTGTTGAGGGAGAGTTTCGTCAGCACGACGGCGTGGTGACGATGATGATGTTCCACCGACGCAGGGCTTCGCCTAAGCTCCGCAACGGTATTATCAAGGTGTAATATGGTGGAGGGGGGCACCGCACACGGCTAAGAGATCTCAAGGATCAATTGTTGTGTCTCTGGGGTGCCCCCCTGCCCCCATATATAAAGGAGCAAGGGGGAGGCAGCCGGCCAAGGGGAGAGGCGCACCATAGGGGGGAGTCCTACTCCCACCGGGAGTAGGACTCCTCCTTTCCTTGTGGGAGTAGGAGAAGGGAAGGGGGAAGGAGAAAGAAGGAAGGGTGCGCCCCCCTTCCCTAGTCCAATTCGGACCAGACCATGGGGAGGGGTGCGGCCACCTTTTGAGGCCTTTCTCTCCTTTCCCGTATGGCCCATTAAGGCCCAATACGAATTCCCGTAACTCTCCCGTACTCCGAAAAATACCCGAATCACTCGGAACCTTTCCGAAGTCCGAATATAGTCGTCCAATATATCGATTTTTACGTCTCGACCATTTTGAGACTCCTCGTCATATCCCCGATCTCATCCGGGACTCCGAACTCCTTCGGTACATCAAAACTCAATAAAACTGTCATCGTAACGTTAAGCGTGCGAACCCTTCGGGTTCGAGAACTATGTAGACATGACCGAGACACCTCTCCGGTCAATAACCAATAGCGGGACCTGGATGCCCATATTGGCTCTCACATATTCTACGAAGATCTTTATCGGTCAGACCGCATAACAACATACGTTGTTCCTTTGTCATCGGTATGTTACTTGCCCGAGATTCGATCGTCGGTATCTCGATACCTAGTTCAATCTCGTTACCGGCAAGTCTCTTTACTCGTTCCGTAATACATCATCCCGCAACTAACTCATTAGTCACAATGCTTGCAAGGCTTATAGTGATGTGCATTACCGAGTGGGCCCAGAGATATCTCTCCGACAATCGGAGTGACAAATCCTAATCTCGAAATACGCCAGCCCAACAAGTATCTTTGGAGACACCTGTAGAGCACCTTTATAATCACCCATTTACGTTGTGACGTTTGGTAGCACACAAAGTGTTCCTCCGGTAAACGGGAGTTGCATAATCTCATAGTCATAGGAACATGTATAAGTCATGAAGAAAGCAATAGCAACATACTAAACGATCGAGTGCTAAGCTAACGGAATGGGTCAAGTCAATCACGTCATTCTCCTAATGAGGTGATCCCATTAATCAAATGACAACTCATGTCTATGGCTAGGAAACATGACCATCTTTGATTAACGAGCTAGTCAAGTAGAGGCATACTGGTGACACTCTGTTTGTCTATGTATTCACACATGTATTATGTTTCCGGTTAATACAATTCTAGCATGAATAATAAACATTTATCATGATATAAGGAAATATATAATACTTTATTATTGCCTCTAGGGCATATTTCCTTCACGAACCCAGGACAAACATAGTAAATTTAGCAACAACATCCAGTTGGGCTTGTCGGCTCTACTAATTACAAACAATTTACAGACTAATCGTATCTTGCTGAGACGAGATTGAACAAAAAAAGAGTAACTTAAAATTCAAACCGAGAGCCTCACTAGTTCGGGTATTAGGACTATGTACCCTAGTTTCATATTTTTTCTACATGTTTCACACCAGTTCACAGAGTTCACAAACCCGAGTGTCCCCTTCCCTCCTTTTTAGATGCAAAATACCATGGTGTATGCACGTAAGTTATCATGTATGGGGTTCATCTTTTATCATGCTAATTACATAGAAGTTACTGGGGTATATTTTTTAATAACATTTTCCCCTTGGTCAAATATTACCATGGTGTTTGTACTTAAGTTATTCGTTATGTGGTTTGCATATTACCATGCTATTTAGATAGAAGTTCCGCAGTATATTTTTAACAACTCCTTCCCCCCTGCCCATAGTAAAAAAATGTTATCGCAGTGGTTGTACTTAAGTTATCAGGTATGGATTTGGTTTATTACCATACAATTTACACAGAAATTCTCGAGGGTATATTTTTCAACAACTTTTTCTCCCTTGGTCAAATTTACTGCAGTGTTTGTACGTAAGTTATCAGGTATACGGTTCATATTTTACCGTGCTATTTTCATACAAGTTATCGGGGATATGGCTTTCAACAACATTTTCCCCCTTTGGTTAAATTTACCTAGGTGTTTGTATGTAAGTTATTGTCCATGTTGTTCATATATTACCATGCTATTTTTACATAAGTTAACAGGGGTATGTTTTTCAAATAACTTTGTTCGTTTGGTATCCAGTGTCATCTTGAACACCTGCATTTGGAGCGCTGAATTTGTTTGAGACGCGTCCAGACATGGGTTCGATGGTGCCATTCCAGCAACAATGCTCAACTTCCCCATCTGGGTATCATTGTACTTGAACAATCGCGTCCAGACTTGGGCATGATGGTTCACGCATGGTTGCCCGCAAGCCCTCGAGCACTTCCATCGTCAACATTCTGTCGTCTCGAACCCTTCTCGGCGCATGTGGCTGCGACCACCCTCGAGCACCTCCGTCGCGTCACGAGGGCGCGGATCCGGAGGTACCGCGGTGGCCGTGGTGGATCTAGCCGCCGGGTGACCAGGCTGCTCGATTTGGGGCCTCAGGTAGGGTGATAGGGTGAGGGAAGGGGAGGTAGAGATGCTAGGGCAGTGGCGGAGGACGGCACAAGACGGTGAGATCGCCGGCGTAGGCGATAACTGCTGGTTTGGGGTTGGGGAGTAAGTCGAAAGAGAGGACGAAGAAAGGGTGCGGCTGGGTTTCCCCCATGAATCGAGTGGGGATGGAGGAGGGCAGTGAACTTTGTGTGGATCTAGCGATCGGGATCGAAGGACAACCAGGTCGTTCGGCAGTTTTGTCAAAACGATCTGGTGTGCCAAATAGATATTTCATAGAAGTTATTAGGGGATATGTTTTTCAACAAATTTTTGCCTTCTTGGTTGAAGTTACTGTGATTTTTGTATGTAACTTATCGGGTATACAGTTTGTAAATTATCGTGTTATTTTCACATATTGTCGTGGAATTGTCACGGCAGATGTCCTAGTGTGAGGACTTAGTCGTGAGGCCAACGCATCTATGTGGTAGCTTGAGAGGGGTTGATCGGGATGAGAGACGCGAGGCGGATCAACACACAAGACAAGGATTTAGACAGCTTCGGGCCCCGGGAAACATCATCCGGTAACAACCCTACATGCTGTTTGTGGCTAGGTCTCATTATGCTTATGAGGGAGTTGCCGTATCACCGGCTCTCCTAGTTGTGTCTAGCCTTAAGATTATTTCTTCTCCCCCTCTTGGGGTGCCCTGCCCCTCCTTATATAAGTTGAAGGGGCGGGTTACATGTAGAGTCCAACTCGGATTAAGACTTAAACTATTCTGACTTCTCTTCACGGGCTTCTCTCCATGGGCTTCTCACCATAGGCTTCTTAACGTCTTGGGCTTAACATCCGCCGACTTAAACATCTGGCTTAACATCTGCCGGCTTAAACATCTGGCTTAACATCTGCCGTCTTACAATCTGCCGGCTTATAATCTGTCTTAACATCTGCCGGCTTACAATCTGCCAAGTCACCAATGAAATACCAAGTCCTAGTCGGGTCATATCTCCGGCCGGATCATACCGCGGGGTATATCCCCGACATTAGCCCCCAGTTTAATTTGTATTTATCCATGTTAAACTGATCCTGTAAAATTATTTTCCAAGAAACAAATTTAACAGGTTGTGTGTCATGCCCAAGATGCGACCCTATCCTAAAGGAACACGAAGGTCCCACCAAGGATAGAAGCGCATCTTGAAGACGCTTTTGCAAGGTGGATATCATTACATCAACATTACATAATATTTGGGGATACATACAAGGCATACAAATGCCGCAAGAAAACATCAATACATCATACATAAGATCAACATCCGACTACGGATGAAACACAAACAGAAGATCAAACGACATCCACCCTGCTAGCCCAGGCTGCCGACCTGGAACCTATCCCCTGATCGAAGAAGAAGCAGAAGAAGAACTCCAAAACAAGAAACATCGCTCTCGCGTCATGATCATCGCACACCTGTACTTGCAACTGGTGTTGTAGTAATTTGTGAGCCACGAGGACTCAGCAATCCCATTACCATGGGTGTCAAGACTAGCAAAGCTTAAAGGGTAAGGAAGGGGTAAAGTGGTGAGGTTGCAGCAGCGACTAAGCATGTATGGTGGCTAACTTACGCAAAGAAGAGCGAGAAGAGAAGCAACGGGACGGTCGTGAAACTAACAATGATCAAGAAGTGATCCTGAACTCCTACTTACGTCAAACATAACCCAGAAACCGTGTTCACCTCCCGGACTCCGCCGAGAAGAGACCATCACGGCTACACACGCGGTTGATGCGTTTTAGTTAAGTCAAGTGTCAAGTTCTCTACAACCGGATATTAACAAATTCCCATATGCCACATAACCGCGGGCACGGCTTTCGAAAGATAATACCCTGCAGGGGTGTCCCAACTTAGCCCATTATAAGCTCTCACGGTCAACGAAGGATATTCCTTCTCCCGGGAAGACCCGATCAGTCTCGGAATCCCGGTTACAAGACATTTCGACGATGGTAAAACAAAACCAGTAAAGCCGCCCAAATGTGCCGACAAATCCTGATAGGAGCTGCACATATCTCGTTCTCAGGGCACACTGGATTGTCCAAGCTTCCGGTAGGCCAGACCAAAGTTGCCCCTGGTGGCCACCGGCGACTGACAGGTTTGGACCAACACTCGAAGGAGCACTGGCCCGGGGGGTAAATAAAGATGACCCTTGAGAGCGCGACTCCCAAAGGAAAAAGGCTAGGTGAGGCAAATGTAAAACCAAGGTTGGGCCTTGCTGGAAGAGTTTTATTCAAAGCGAACTGTCAAGGGGGTCCCATAAATCACCCAACCGCGTAAGGGACGCAAAATCAAGGAACATAACACCGGTATGACAGAAAACTAGGGCGGCAAGAGTGGAACAAAACACCAGGCATAAGGCCGAGCCTTCCACCCTTTACCAAGTATATAGATGCATTAATAATATAAGAGATATTGTGATATCCCAACATAAACATAATCCAACATGGAGCAATCTTCTTCTTCACCTGCAACTAGCAACGCTATAAGAGGGGCTGAGCAAAGCGGTAACATAGCCAAACAACGGTTTGCTAGGAAGGGTGACAAAGGTTAGAGGTTCATGGCAATTTGGGAGGCTTGAAGAGCAAGTGAAAAGGTAGTGCAACATAGCGATAGAACGAAGCAACTAGCATAGCAATGATTGTCGTGGAATTGTCACGGCAGATGTCCTCGTGCAAGGACTTAGTCGTGGAGCCATCGCAGCTAGGAAGATTAAAGGGGTTAAACGGGACAAGGAACACGAGGGTTATACTGGTTCGGCCCCTTACGGTGAAGGTAAAAGCCTACGTCCAATTGAGGTGGTATTACTTAGGGTTTCGATGACCAGGGAGCTTAATCCCTATGCCTGGCTCTCGATCTGTTGTCTCCCGTCCTGAACCGCCGTCGGGTCGTCCCTTTATATAGAGAGGTTGACGCCCTGCGGCTCTCAGAGTCCCGGCCGGCTTATAACAGTATCCGCCTCGAACTCTTAACTACTCTTGCCTTACATTACAAGTCTTGTCATCACGGCGGTTTATCACTACGGGCCTTAAGCCGCCTCCGGGTCTTAAGCCCACTATTGATCCGCCATCCTCTAGCCTGGTATTGGGCTTCACGTGATGATCATTATAACGTAACCCAGCCCCTCCTGGGCGGGTGACTCTAATGGTTATATCCTCAACATTAGGCCTCAGATTGATTTGAACCGGTTCAAATCAATCTGGGGCCTAATGTTGAGGATATAACCGGTTCTCAACAATGATAGTAATGAGATCCAAGGTGACAGTCATCTTGCCTGAAATCCCGCTAGGAAGAAGAACGAGTCCATGAAGAAGATGAAGCCACGAAGACGAACGAATCCTCACGAACGCAACGAAACGGGAACTATCGAGAAGAAGCACACAACAAGGTAAACACACCACACATGAAAAAAGCATGATGCTCAAACAAGTATGATGCATGACAAGGCTACATGAAGCTACACACGGTAAGAGAAGATGCATACAAGAACAACACATCAAAGCAAGTTTAAATGAGGCCGGAAACAACATATGACAAATCCGGTAAGTCCTCATATGCAAATTTCGAAATTGGTCCAGAACTGAATAAACCCTATATTCAAGTTGTTAAACAGCAAGTTAAAGAGCATCATGATGATCTACACGAAAATCTAGTCAAGTTACATATAAAGTTCATTAGATTCGGAGCTACGGTCTAGAAGATAAGAGCAAAACAAGTTAAACATGGCATTGATGCAAAATGCATGCAAACATCAAGCAAACACCTCAAAACAAGGATGCAACATGATAATATGAAACTACATGCAAATCTAAGCAAGTTTCATATAGAGCATGCTCAAAACGGAGCAACGCCGCAACACATACACTCCAAACAAGACATAGCAACAATCTGTCCAAAACAGCAACTAGGCATCTAGCAAGCATCAAAACAATATGCTGCAGCAACTCAACATGACAATAGAAGGCATGGAAATGATGTGCAGGTAAAGCACAACAAAACATGAACACTGAGCTATCTCCAGAAACCAACAGAGAATGCTCAAAAGGACATGGAAAGATTGCAAATAATAACAGGTTCACAGACTTGGCAGAAATTACTGGACATGGCAGAAATAACATCAGGTTGCAATGTTCAGAGCAAGCAAACAACATGCTACAGGAACATATCATGGCAACCAAAGGCATGGCATGAATATACTAATGGCATAGAACAAAAGTCCCTTTATGACCATAAGCCAAAAAGGATCAGAAGATATGATGGCACCCATGTAAACATAGCAAGTTTCGTTATCAGGTTTCAGACAGCAGAAAACAGAGCATGGCAGAAAACAGACATTATGAAGGTATCTTTGTGAGCTTGATGCACTCATCACAAAGCAATGCATGACAAAACAAGCATATCTAGAGCAAGATGGCATGTTTATGAAGCTATCCATGGCAAGAGAAAATACATAGCATAAAAGTATCAACTACAACAAGCTTGGCAAAATTGAATAACATGTAAACAATCTGCCAGGAACATTTTATAGCAAAAGTAGAGCAAGATTGAGTCATGCTGTGGCACTCCATAATTGCAAACAAGGGCATGGATGGAACAATTACAACAATATCTACAAAACATCCTTACTGAACATCTCCAAAATAAGCATGGATCTCTCTGTAGCCACATGGATACATAGCAACAAAATATCAGCAGTCCCAGACTTAGTAAAATTACTGTCTGAAATCAGAAACATCACGAAGCCTAGTTTGCATGCTTGTGCTAGTCACCACAGAGATCACAAAAATACATGGCATACACCCCTGTAAATATGGCATGGCATACAACAAAACACATGTAGAGCATCAAGATAGACTCAAATTAACATGGTGCAATGGAACAAAATGAAGAGCATCACGAGGCGAACATTTTGATATATAATATGCATGAATCGGAGAAGTATGCTTGGAGTTATGATAGGTCAAACATGCACACATATTAAGAAATACTGGGGACTAAGCAGAAAAAAACGACCTCGAGGGGGGGGCGAAGTCAACGCGGGGTTCGATCTGGATCGGATCGGGGCTCGGGCCCAGGCGGGGAGAGGCTCCGGCGAGCTCCGTGGATGTCGACGGCGAGCACCGGCGGCAGGGACCCGGCGAGGCGGCGGCACGGCGACGGGGAGGAGGCGAGGCGGCAAGGACGGCGAGGCGCGGGCACGGCACTCGGGGCGATGGCGGCGGATGGGATGGCGTCGGAGGGCGCCGGCGGGGCAGGGGGCTCCGGCGACCCTGGCGGTGGGGCGGAGGAGCGGGGAAGGCGTTGGGCGGCGGCGCGCGCGGCGGCAGTGGCAGAGGGTGCCAGCGACGGAGGCGGAGGGCGCGGGCGGACCTGGCGGCGGGGCGCGGTGGCTGGCGGCGGAGGAGGCCACGTGACGGGCGGCCACTGGTCCGGGGCGGCGGCGCAAGGGGAGCGGGTTAGGGTTTCGTCTGCGCGAAAATGGAAGGGGAGGGCCTATATATAGGTAGAGGGAGCTAGGAGAGTCCAAACGAGGTGCGGTTTTCGCCCACGCGATCGTGATCGAACGAACGAGAGCATGGCGGAGACTTAGAGAGGTTTTGGGCTGTTTGGAGGGGGGTTTTCTGCAACACACAAACGGACTTTGCGGTTACCCAGCTAACCGTTGGAGCACCAAACGACCTCCAAATGAAACGAAACTTGACAGGTGGTCTACCGGTGGTATACCAAGGCCACTTGGCAAGACTCGGTCCATTCCGAGAACGTTCAACACCCGCTCACGAAAAGAAGACAAGAGGGGTGCGCCGCAGGAGTTGGGAGTGCCGGATTGCAAAACGGACAACGGGGAAAATGCTCGGATGCATGAGACGAACACGTATGCAAATGCAATGCACATGATGACATGATATGGGATGCATGACATGAACAAAAATGCAACACGCAAGCAGATGACAAGGCAAGGACGGCGAATAACTCGTAGACACCTGGCACAACGGATCCGGGGCGTTACAACACTCCTCTACTAACAAGAGATCTCGTCCCGAGATCTTAGGACCGAGATGTGTCGTGGAATTGTCACGGCAGATGTCCTAGTGTAAGGACTTAGTCGTGAGGCCAACGCATTTATGCGGTAGCTTGAGAGGGCTTGGGCGGAATCGAGAGACGCAACACAAGACAAGGATTTAGACAGCTTCGGGCCCCGGGAAACATCATCCGGTAACAACCCTACATGCTATTTGAGGCTAGGTCTCATTATGATCACGGGAGAGTCGCCGGGAACCGGCTCTCGGTGTCTAGCCCTAGAGATTGTTTCTTGTTCCTCGTCCCTCTTTGGGGTGCCCTGCCCCTCCTTATATAAGTTAGAGGGGCGGATTACATGTGGAGTCCTAGTAGGACTAGGACTAGTCTATCTTCTCTTACAAGTTAATTACAAGTTCGGGTCTTGCTTCCTCGTAAAGGAAATATTCGTCATCCCTTTCCTTTTAATCCGGCCCATCATAACGTGAGCCGGCCTTCTGGGCTTTAGGCCTTGTTGTCCATCTGACCCGCCCGCCGGGTTACTAATGAGTCGCCAAGATCGGCCAGGTTATCTGTGAAGAGCCAAGCTCCGGGCGGGTCACCAGTGAGCCGCCAATTCCGGCCGGGTCATACCGCGGGGTATATCCCCGACATTAGCCCCCAGTTTAATTTTGATTTATCCATGTTAAACTGATCCTGTAAAATAAACACAAGAACAAATTTGATAGGTTGTGCTCCGCGTTAAATTTTTGTAAGCCGGCACCTGATCATCTTTAAATCCTTGTCATTTCCTTCTTGATACATGCCCATGAACTCATAGCAAATCTCCTTTAGTAGATGTGTTCAAACTTTGTGAATGCAAAAAATCCAGATACTTCTTTTGAAAAATCCGGGTCATTAGGCCAGCTTCAGAGTCAATTTACTCGCATTAGTCTCTTGTAGAGAAATATTGTAAGAAATAATCCACTTGAATCGGCTTCCAAAGCACCGGCTTAAAACATATTGGTCTTGAAATACTCATCTGACTTTCAGTCGGCTTGAAGAGGTAAAACTTGCCGGTTTATCATAACCAAAATTGCCGGCTTGTAAATATTCATAGCACCGGGTCATAACTGTTGCCGACGCCGGGTCATAATTATTAGTGACACCGGATCATGATTGTTGCAAACACCGGGTTAATCCGATCTTCTCCAAACTGAGAATTTGAAGATTTTTTCTCCCTTATGTGCATATCACCTGTAGCCCCCAAGTGCCAGGTTGTCATGCTTGCATCAACCTGGGACTTTTAATTGCCTTATGCTCATGATAACTTCAACCAGTGTAGCCCCCAAGGGCCGGGTCAGTAAGATAATACTGAGTTAGGACTTTGTATATAATTTATTGATAATAACATCATATAATATAATCTCCACCATGGGGCTTGAACCCACGTCCACAAGGTTAAGAGCTTTGTACTCTACCAACTGATTAGTGGACCATTCAATATAATGGATTAATGCTTGTGTACCTTGAATTTTTGACAGGAGCAATTGGTAGCCCCCAAGGGCCGGCTCATTACAATGTGATGAGTCGGGTCTTCAATAAGTTGAGCAAAAAATGACTTTGCATTAGCCCCCAAGTGCCATGGTACATGCTGGCAGTGACATGGGACTTGCATATTCGATGTAATATCAATTTGAATAATGTAGCCCCCAAGTGTCGGGTCGTAAGCCTGCAGCGACTCGGGACTATTCCTTCCATTGTAGAATAAATCATATCCATTGATAAAATAATAGCCATTGCGCCAAAGCGACTTTGAATACCTCATCTGTTGATAAGTAAACCCGGAGTTTAAATACCCGGCGGCTCTTGGCCGATGGCGATTTAATACGCCTCCATTGTAAGCCGGAATTTGTACAACCCGACGGCTTATAGCCTTTGAGAAAATCAAGAATTGATAACCCTTTTGAGACACCAATTTCAATCTATGATGACGGGCTTGAATTTAATCATTTATGTAAGTCATAGCTCTGTAAATCCTGCAGAGTTTAAACAACATATGCCCTGGCAACTTAATGTCAAAAACCAGGGCGGGTAACCACCCAAATGTAGTCTTATCCTGCACACAAGTAGATCACAAGATCCCTTGGCGGTTTACCGCAGGGCGGGTCACAATATCTCACATATAACCACTGTGATATTGAATTTGTACTGCCGGTTTACATGACATGTGCAGTGAGGGTGATAACCCAATCTTTAGAAGCCAACGCTTCCAAATAGATGATGATTGTCATAAGATGGCAATTTATCATTGAAAATCAAGCCGGGTTAAATAGAAACCACTCATATACACTTTAGATATGATCAAAAGAACTTCAAATAAAATCCAAAAAATTGTTTTCAAAAAGAGACTTCAAAAAATTTTGAGGCTTCTAATTCGAATACGATCAGAAAACCGTCCCAAAGGGGTTAAGCTACGATTCGAATACGATCATATAGCCCCCAGTGGCTTTGGCGTTGCCGATCAAGAGGGTACCGACAGCTATGTTCTCTTTGGTTCAAATACGACCTATGTTTGAACAGGAAGCCCCCAAATGACCTTGAGAGTTGTTTAACGACGCTGATTCGAATACGATCCACGTCGGTTCCCAAAAGGGGTTGAGCTATGATTCGAATACGATCAAGAAGCCCCCTAGTGAGCTCGGCAGTGTGCCGATCAAGAGGGTACCGACAGCTATGTTCTCTTTGATTCGAATAAGACCTATGTTTGAACAGGAAGCCCCCTAGTGATCATGAGAATATTTAACGACTCTGATTCGAATACGATCAGAGTCACACCAAAAGGGTTAAGCTAAATTCGAATACGATCAGCTCCCAATGGTCATTAAAGCAGGGTACCTATGTTTGGGTTGTGCTTTGTAACAGACTCTTTTTGGTCCCTTTAATTTTTCCTGAGAACTCGAACTTTTGTGAGAGATAAATTCTTTTTGAACCGGAAAAACCGGATATTGAAAGTTTCAAAGCTTTGTGATAAACAAATTTACCTTGAACCGGATTTTGAACCGGATTTGAGAGCTTCAAAACTTTGTGGCAGATAAATTTCCCTTGAACCGGATTTTAAACCGGATATTTAAGAGCTTCAGTGCTTTGTGGGAGATGTCAAGTCTCTTGAGCCGGATCTAAACCGGAATCCTTCTTTTTAAGCCAGAAATTTTCTGACGGCCTTTAAACTTTTCACCAATATGGCGGTAGCCTCCGGGACCGGGTTATTTTTCCCTCCAATGACCCGGAGTTCTTGAATGCATTGATATCAACCAATGATGCCGAGTCATATCATTGTAGCCCCCGAGTCTCAAGACGACTCGAGGAGTTGGCTTTGAGATTCTTCATATTGAATATAGCATAAGGTGTATATCATTGGTGTTGATAGCGCGATGTGAATCCACAGAAGGTTGAAGTGACTGCGGCGGGTTATAAATGATCCCGTATGAGCCGTGTCAGCAACTCGGCCAACGATTCCTTCCAACTGGATGTTTTGAAGTTAACCAAACTGTAGTGGCGGCGACTTGTGCGCCTGCCCATTGAACCATCCAGTGCAGACGGCGGCTGATAATACATGATAATTCGCCTCCAATTTGTTGGAAGAAAACCGGGCTTCCCAAGAAGTGACTCGCTCATATTCAATAAACAGCTCATGCATGCAAGTGCGGCCCAGCGTGTTTATATAGACCAACCCGCGAGAGACGGATGGTAAAGACGACCGTTGCATCAGAGGCGGCACATACAGATGAGCCGGCCGTGGTGTTGTAAGCCGGTCCGGACGGGCGAATCGATCGCCGGCACGGTAAGCCACGTGGATGGGCGAGTCAACCACGTTGTGTTGATGTAGTGAACAATTGTCCTGTAACAAAAACCTCGCAAGCCAGAGTAATTGCTCTTTTTAAAGAAAACAATATATAATATATAAAAATTTACTGGATTGATTTCACCTGATATGTCAGGCCAGAAATTATCCACCGTGGAGTTGATGATCATCACGGTGAAGCTGAAACCAATCACGGCCGAGCCGGCCGCGGGAGCAGACTGATGAGCCGGCCGTGGCGTTGTAAGTCGGTGCGGTCGGGCGAGTCAACCGCAGGAGCGGTAAGCGACGGGGACGCCGAGTCGGCCGCGGGGGCGGACAGGTAAGTTGTCCGTCACATTGTAAGCCGATCGCAGACGTGTGAGTTGTCCTCCTTGTTGTAAGCCGGCGTGGTCGCGAGAGACGGCCACGGCGTTTGTAAGCCGGTGCGGGAGTCCGTTGAGTAACGGCGACCACCTGTGCCAAAAGATATTGGCGTGCCTCCATCCCCTTGGTATAATATCACTTTTTGTCATAAATAAATGCCCTGCATCAACAATATTGCAGACCAAGGCAAAGATAAACTTGTTTTTTGACAAAAACAACATGTGCTAATAAAACAAATTTGGATGGATATCACCTGATTTGTTTAGACGACGGATGATCCGTTTATCGCGACAGAGGTGGCTCAGGCAAACCAGCGACTCAATATAAATCCGACGGCTCAGGCAGACCGGCGACTTAATATAACCCTGGAAGCTCAAAGCGGCAAGGGCGGCTCAACACAGCTCCGGTGGGTTGATGTAGATTAAGATGCACGGGCGGCGACTTGCGCACACCTGTTCCATCAGTAAGCGGGTGCAGACGCCGGTGCGTGATGGTGCTGACGTACACTTCATAAGCACAACATGGCACCACCTTTGCTGCACATAAAAATATACAGACCAAAGTAATTGTTCTTTGTTGAAAACAATATGTTTAATAAACTTAGATGGATATCACCTGATGTTTGTAAACGACAGATGATCTCACAGCAGAGGCGGCTCAACGCGGACCTGGCGGCTTCAACACATCAGAGGCGGCTCAACGTGTCCCCGGCGTCTCAACACAGCAGAGGCGGCTCAACGTGGCCCCGGCGCCTTAGAGTGGCCTCGGCAACTCAAGATGGCCTCTACGGGCTCAAAGGCGGCACGGACGCGGGTGAATCGGCCACGGGCACAGACAGGTAATTCAGCCGTGGCTCCAAAAACCGGCGTAGTATAACACCTCATTTGTAATGAACAATTGTCCTTGTGTGGGATGCAGCAATGACAGTAGCAACAGCAGCTTTCATCGGCCTAACGGCCGCTCATGGTACATGCACCCGTGACTCTCCGGCCAGATACGCCATCGTGGCACTTTTTTCTTTTTTTTTAACCAATAGTAGTAGTTTGACCAATAGCGCCCCCATAGCCTCCTTCTACCGCCAGATGTACTTGATTGTTCTCCAAGTGCCAGATATTAGTAATCAGCCCACGTGAGAAGTATAGATCTCAATCTCCTTGGGACTCGGACAGTCGCATGTAGACAGGAAGACATAGCAGCAATCGGACATGTCCGCTACACGGATTGAATCTGCAGTAGAAATTCCTGACGGTCTCGGTAACTTGCGTACGATTGGGGTCTGACTAGTACCAATTAACCGTGGCATCGCCTTCTCTCCTCCACGTCATGTGTAGCCTAGATCGACTTGTGTTCTTGTGCACAAAAGAAACTTTCTTTGGGAGTCCGTGATGCACCCTCCAAGATCGCCTTGGGAAACGAGATTTGATTCATGTTGGCTCTTCGGCTGGTTCTGCTTCTTGAGTGATGACCGGGTGGGGCTTGCGCGCTGTGGACACACCCGGTCCTTCGCGTCCAGCGTTTTGAGCTGATGATTTTTCTTTTCTTTTATAATTCTTGGAGCGTCCACCGAGTAAATCGACCGTGCCTCTCGGGACTTGATCCGTATGACTGCTGTTTTAATGGAAAGTAGACCCCGTGACACAGTGGCCGCGCGTACAGACGAAAACCTTGATCTCCTCAATCACAATTCTCGTGGATCAAAAATATTTTTCTTCTCGCCCATGATTTGTTCCAGTTGACTGCTGAATTTGCCGGATTTGCTTAAGGTTGTACCACGCCGGGTTACCCTACGCAATTTCTCTGCGCCGGCTCTTCTTTTTCTACTCAATCGTGAGCTTCTCGATACCCTAGAAAATATCCCTCCAAGAACTCAACACCACCGTGCGCGAGCCCCACGGTGGGCGCCAACTGTCGTGGAATTGTCACGGCAGATGTCCTAGTGTAAGGACTTAGTCGTGAGGCCAACGCATTTATGCGGTAGCTTGAGAGGGCTTGGGCGGAATCGAGAGACGCAACACAAGACAAGGATTTAGACAGCTTCGGGCCCCGGGAAACATCATCCGGTAACAACCCTACATGCTATTTGAGGCTAGGTCTCATTATGATCACGGGAGAGTCGCCGGGAACCGGCTCTCGGTGTCTAGCCCTAGAGATTGTTTCTTGTTCCTCGTCCCTCTTTGGGGTGCCCTGCCCCTCCTTATATAAGTTAGAGGGGCGGATTACATGTGGAGTCCTAGTAGGACTAGGACTAGTCTATCTTCTCTTACAAGTTAATTACAAGTTCGGGTCTTGCTTCCTCGTAAAGGAAATATTCGTCATCCCTTTCCTTTTAATCCGGCCCATCATAACGTGAGCCGGCCTTCTGGGCTTTAGGCCTTGTTGTCCATCTGACCCGCCCGCTGGGTTACTAATGAGTCGCCAAGATCGGCCAGGTTATCTGTGAAGAGCCAAGCTCCGGGCGGGTCACCAGTGAGCCGCCAATTCCGGCCGGGTCATACCGCGGGGTATATCCCCGACAAGATGGAAGGAAAAAGGGATAAGGTGAAACAAGAACGCAAGAGAGAAGATGAACAAAAATCAAGAGCACTCCGGTATAAAAGAAGAACGAAGGATCTGAAGAGAATGTAAAGCTCAAGAAACAAGATAGACTCTGAAACCACTCCGGTTAGAACAAGATAGAAAAGGAATAAGAATGAAAGAATTAGGCAGCACTCCGGCTGAACAAGGAAAGAATAGAACACGAGCTTGAGAGGATGGAATGATACTTGATGAAGGCACGACACAAGATCTCCGGAAGAAAATAAAATAGTGGAATGAAACGAACGGGGAAGAAAATGACAACTTGTGCCACGACTGAAATAGAAAGCAACCTTCGAAGAATGGATTGAACGGAGTTGTTGAGAAAATCAACGACGAAAAGAATAAGCTTGTTGTGGACTTATGGATAACATCTCCATATCATAGGGTGATAACCAGCCACAAACGGAAACGATTGGATAGCTGAGAAGAACGAAGAAATGCAAAACTCCACTTCAAAAGAATACGGAGAATTTAATTGCACTTCGAAAAGCAAGAAGGAAAGGTACTTGAGCTCCTTCGATAAGAATCTTGATGAACACTTGAGGAATGAATTAAATCATGACGAGCCACCGTGAAGAACTCTGGTAACAAAAGAATGACGAGATAAAAAATTGAAGGATGAAAGAATAAGATTTGAGCTTTGCGATGATTCCGATGGAGGTTCCGACGGGATGGCCAAGGAAGCTTGGAACTCCGGAAAAAGGAAAGATGAAAACACTTTGCCCCGAGAATGTGATGAAATGATCAATCTCCGAAAATAATAGATTAATCCACATGAAGAAAGAAGAATAAGAATTACGTTATGCTTGTCCTCCACCAATTAAATTGATGAGATACCATGGATTTACATACTACTTATTCTCGTTGGAAAAGATTAAAGGGAGATATAGCGCCAAAACTTGAGAAAAATCTTCGTGAACCACCGGTAGGATTTGGAAAGAACGAATTAATTGATATCATTACGAATGACAAGGGGTCTTGAACGAGCCACCGTTAGAATTCAAAATTGACTGACGAAGGAGAATGACTCACCGGAAAGAATTAGAAAAGCACGAAGATACTTGAGGGAATCTAGAGACAAGAGAACGAAGAGATCGCAAACTAATTAAAGAGCAAAGCACCGGAAGAATATGGAGATGAACGAAACGGTATGAATATAGAATAATCGGAGAACGGATTTGAAAACTTAGAACAAGGAAATATTTCGAAAAGATGACCTCCGGATAATTGAGATGGAAAAGAACTCCTGAAATACTCCGGATGGATGAAAAGAATTGCACGACTAGAAACAATTTGATAGGATAACCATCGAGCTAGCACTGCGAATTTCCGTGAGAACGGACAAGATTTGAGAAAATTCTACTTCGATCTTCAATGTTGAGAATGATGGCGAGAAATAACGCCAAAATTGTTGAGATACTCCGGGAGAAAAAGGTTGGCCCGAACATGAAAGAATTTGAAAGCGATCTTGGAGAAACATATGACTGATGAAATACATACTTACATCAAACTTTGAAAAGGATTTGAGAATAGCTCCGGAAAATTAGAAGAGTCAGGTAAGATCCTGGGAAAAGACCTGTGGGTTAGGGCCCACTGAAGAGAAATCACCGTTGAAAAAGGATTGTTGAAAGGGAAATGATGCCCGGAACAATTGAAATATTTGAATGAGGTGACAACCTCGAATTAATTCGAACACAGACGAATCTCCTGAGATGTCTTCATCACTCCGGAACGATTAAATGACGAGAGAGGAACGAGCAACGGAAAAACATTTGAGCCGAGGAAAGAATATAATCACTACCGAAAATTGGAATTGAATCCACCGGAGAAGAAAAGAGATGAAGAATGTCAAATGAGACGAGAAATTCACCAGTTGAAATAATTGAGGAAAAACTGAAGAAGCTCCGTACGAATGAAATTGATGCTCGAAAAGAGGCTCAGACTCCGGGAATAAAAAGGGTGGGAGGGCGGGAAAACAACGGCAACTAGGAAGGGGAAATCGACGAATAGCTTTGAAGAGAAAAGCACCGGTTGAAATCATTGAGGAAAGAATGCAAAGACTTCGCACGAGTATGATGGATACTCGATTACAGACTCTGGTTCCGAGAAGAAGAAGGGAGGGCGGGTGGGAAAAACAAGGACAACTTCGGACAGGGAAAACAACGTCGATTGAAAAGAGCTGAGGATTGATCTCACAAAAGTCAAAGAGTAATGAATCATCTTGAAGAGAAAAGCACTGGATGCAAAGAACTGAGAGCCAACGAACTAAAAACCAACTGCGTGATCCTAAAGAAAATTTTGAAGGGGAAGAGAAGTAATTCAAAACACCTACGTCAAGATTACTCACCGGAGCGACGAAAGGGGCTGAGGAGTAAAAAGAATTCCTACTCTCCGATATAACTAGACTCAGAAAAAAGTTTTCTTCTAGACTCAACAACGGCCAAACTACACGATCAATCAAGGGGGGCTCCTAGGGTCGGTCGAGGCTCTGATACCAACTTGTCACGCCCAAGATGTGACCCAATCCTAAAGGAACACGAAGGTCCCACCAAGGATAGAAGCGCATCTTGAAGACGCTTTTGCAAGGTGGATATCATTACATCAACATTACATAATATTTGGGGATACATACAAGGCATACAAATGCCGCAAGAAAACATCAATACATCATACATAAGATCAACATCCGACTACGGATGAAACACAAACAGAAGATCAAACGACATCCACCCTGCTAGCCCAGGCTGCCGACCTGGAACCTATCCCCTGATCGAAGAAGAAGCAGAAGAAGAACTCCAAAACAAGAAACATCGCTCTCGCGTCATGATCGTCGCACACCTGTACCTACAACTGGTGTTGTAGTAATCTGTGAGCCACGAGGACTCAGCAATCCCATTAACATGGGTGTTAAGACTAGCAAAGCTTAAAGGGTAAGGAAGGGGTAAAGTGGTGAGGTTGCAGCAGCGACTAAGCATGTATGGTGGCTAACTTACGCAAAGAAGAGCGAGAAGAGAAGCAATGGAACGGTCGTGAAACTAACAATGATCAAGAAGTGATCCTGAACTCCTACTTACGTCAAACATAACCCAGAAACCGTGTTCACTTCCCGGACTCCGCCGAGAAGAGACCATCACGGCTACACACGCGGTTGATGCGTTTTAGTTAAGTCAAGTGTCAAGTTCTCTACAACCGGATATTAACAAATTCCCATCTGCCACATAACCGCGGGCACGGATTTCGAAAGATAATACCCTGCAGGGGTGTCCCAACTTAGCCCATTATAAGCTCTCACGGTCAACGAAGGATATTCCTTCTCCCGGGAAGACCCGATCAGTCTCGGAATCCCGGTTACAAGACATTTCGACGATGGTAAAACAAAACCAGCAAAGCCGCCCGAATGTGCCGACAAATCCTGATAGGAGCTGCACATATCTCGTTCTCAGGGCACACCGGATTGTCCAAGCTTCCGGTAGGCCAGACCAGAGTTGCCCCTGGTGGCCACCGGCGACTGACAGGTTTGGACCAACACTCGAAGGAGCACTGGCCCGGGGGGATAAATAAAGATGACCCTCGAGAGCGCGACTCCCAAGGGAAAAAGGCTAGGTGAGGCAAATGTAAAACCAAGTTTGGGCCTTGCTGGAAGAGTTTTATTCAAAGCGAACTGTCAAGGGGGTCCCATAAATCACCCAACCGCGTAAGGGACGCAAAATCAAGGAACATAACACCGGTATGACGAAAAACTAGGGCGGCAAGAGTGGAACAAAACACCAGGCATAAGGCCGAGCCTTCCACCCTTTACCAAGTATATAGATGCATTAATAATATAAGAGATACTGTGATATCCCAGCATAAACATAATCCAACATGGAGCAATCTTCTTCTTCACCTGCAACTAGCAACGCTATAAGAGGGGCTGAGCAAAGCGGTAACATAGCCAAACAACGGTTTGCTAGGAAGGGTGACAAAGGTTAGAGGTTCATGGCAATTTGGGAGGCTTGAAGAGCAAGTGAAAAGGTAGCGCAGCATAGCGATAGAACGAAGCAACTAGCATAGCGATAGATCAAACATGCACACATATTAAGAAATACTGGGGACTTGGCGAAAAAACGACCTCGAGGGGGGGCGAAGTCAACGCGGGGTTCGATCTGGATCGGATCGGGGCTCGAGCCCTGGCGGCGAGAGGCTTCGGCGAGCTCCGTGGATGTCGACGGCGAGCACCGGCGGCGGTGACCCGGCGAGGCGGCGGCACGACGATGGGGAGGAGGCGAGGCGGCAAGGACGGCGAGGCGCGGGCACGGCGCTCGGGGCGATGGCGGCGGATGGGATGGCAGCGGAGGGCGCCGGCGGGGCAGGGGCTCCGGCGACCCTGGCGGCGGGGCGGAGGAGCGGGAAAGGCGCTGGGCGGCGGCGCGCGCGGCGGCGGTGGCGGAGGGCGCCGGCGAAGGAGGCGGAGGGCGCGGGTGGCGAGCGAGGCGAGCGGCCGGCTGCGGCCCGGGGCGGGCCTGCCTCGGGCCCCGGCGGGCCTGGCTGCGGGGCGCGGTGGCTGGCGGCGGAGGAGGCCACGTGGCGGGCGGCCACTGGTCCGGGGCGGCGGCGCGAAGCGTCCGGCGCGGACGGACATGTCCGGCGCGGCGCGAGGGGAGCGGGTTAGGGTTTCGTCTGCGCGAAAATGGAAGGGGAGGGCCTATATATAGGTAGAGGGAGCTAGGAGAGTCCAAACGAGGTGCGGTTTTCGCCCACGCGATCGTGATCGAACGACCGAGAGCATGGCGGAGACTTAGAGAGGTTTTGGGCTGTTTGGAGGCGGGTTTTCTGCAACACGCAAACGGACTTTGCGGTTACCCGGCTAACCGTTGGAGCACCAAACGACCTCCAAATGGAACGAAGCTTGACAGGTGGTTTACCGGTGGTATACCAAGGCCACTTGGCAAGACTCGGTCCATTCCGAGAATGTTCAACACCCGCTCACGAAAAGAAGACAAGAGGGGTGCGCCGGAGGAGTTGGGAGTGCCGGATTGCAAAACGGACAACGGGGAAAATGCTCGGATGCATGAGACGAACACGTATGCAAATGCAATGCACATGATGACATGATATGGGATGCATGACATGAACAAAAATGCAACACGCAAGCAGATGACAAGGCAAGGACGGCGAATAACTCGCAGACACCTGGCACAACGGATCTGGGGCGTTACATTGTGCTCCGGTTTAAATATTCTTCTAAGCCGGCACCTGAACATCCTTAAGTCCTTGTCATTTCCTTCTTCTAGAAAATCCGGGTCAATAGGCCAGCTTCATACTCAATTTGCTAACGTTGGTTTCTCACAGAAATATTATGAAGAATAATTCATTTGACTCAGCTCCCAATGCTAACAAAAAATATTAGTCTTGAAATACTCATCTGGTCTTCAAACGGCTTGAATATGTAAAGCTTGCCAATTTATGATTACCAAAATTGCCGGGTTATAAACAGATGATGCCGAGTCATAATTGTTACCGACGCCGGGTCATAATTGTTGTAGATACCGGGTCAATCTGGTTTACTCAAAACTGAGAATTTTGAAGATATATCCATATTACCTGTAGCCCCCAAGTTCTGGGTTGTCATGCTTGCAATAGCCTGAGACTTGTAATTATCTTATGCTCATAAAAATTTCAACCAGTGTAGCCCCCAAGGGCCGGGTTATTATGCAATAATGAGCAGGGACTTTGTAGATATGATCATGCAGACTTGAACAACAACGTGTAGCCCCCAAGGGCCGGCTCAGTAAGATAATACTGAGCTGGGACTTTATATGTATATTTCATTGAAAATAACATCATATGATGTAACCCCTGCCATGGGGCTCGAACCCACGTCCACAAGGTTAAGAGCTTTGTACTCTACCAACTGAGTAGTGGACCCTTCAATATAATGGATTAAGGCTTGTGTACCTTGAATTTTTGATAGGAGCAATTGGTAGCCCCCAAGGGCCAGCTCATTAGAATGTGATGAGTCGGGTCTTCAATAAGGTGAGCAAAAAATGACTTTGCATTAGCCCCCAAGTGCCATGGTGCGTGCTGGCAGTGACATGGGACTTGTATATTTGATGTAATCTCAATCTGAATAATGTAGCCCCCAAGTGCCGGGTCGTAAGCCTGCAGCAACTCGGGACTATTCCTTTCATTGTAGAATAAATCATATCCATTGATAAATACTAGCCATTGCGCTGAAGCGACTTTGAAAACCTTAATCATAATACTAGTTATTGATAACTATAATAAAAATCCAGCCATGTTGGCTATTAAAGATTTGAATAATATAACCTGGTTTGTAAACCGGTTCCTGCAATATAAACCAGTATATCTATGCATGCATGCTATGATGATGTAATGATGATGCAATGTATGGTGCAATATATGATGATGTATGTGCATGATAATAGAATACTTCAATGAAACTAGCATGAGCCACTGGAGTATCCTCGCTTTCTGTAGCCAGCTCTCACATGACCCAATCGATGTTTGAACCTGGATAAGTTCAGATATGACTATCGAGAGTACACGAGGTCGGAGTAGCATCAAGCAAACAGGCAGGTTTAACCAAGTTTCAATGAAGGCAGCTTTAGTAGCCTGGATCTATCCTGACTATCTGTAAGCCGTGCTCTCTCATGACAACCGGCGTTTTAACCTTGACAAGCTCAGGATCTTTGGTGAATACACCGTAAAAGGTTGATTGTTAAGAGTTCGGCGGGTCAATCAGGATTACCTGATGAAGAAGCAGCTGGTATACAGGTAGGATGACCTGGAAGGGTTATGTCCTCTTTGGTGAATACACCTATGTTTGAACAAAATGACCCAGTCAAAAGGGTAGTAACGCTATGTCCTCTTTGGTGAATACACCTATGTTTGAATAGGAAGCCCCCAAGTGACATATTCGGTCAAGAGGGTAGTAACGCTATGTTTCTTTGGTGAATACACCTATGTTTGAACAGGAAGCCCCCAAGTGACTATAAGTGTGGCATTGCGCCGATCAAGAGGGATATTCACATCTATGATTCGTATACGATCAGGAAGCCACCAAGTGACCATAAGATAAGCCAATAAGGCAGAATACCCATGTTTGAACCGCGCATCATGGCAGCAAGCTTTCTTTGGCAACCTTTAATTTTTCCTGAGAACTCAACTTTGCAAGAGATAATTCTTCTTGAGCCGGAATTTTAAACCGGATTTGGAAATTTCAGAGCTTTGTGGGAGACAGATTTCCCTTGGACCAGATTTTAAACCAGAATATTCTCTTTAAGCCGGAAATTTTCTGACGGCCTTTAAATTTTCATCAATATGGCAGTAGCCTCCGGGACCGGGTTATCTTTCCCTCCAACGTCCTCGGGTTCTTGAATCTGCTGGAACTGGCAAGATTTGCTGAGTCATGTCATTGTAGCCCCTGAGTCTTAAGACTACTCGAGGAGTTGGCTTGAGACTCTCCATTCTTGACCATGATATGACCAGTAGATTGGTGGAATATGTTGAATCTTGACGGTTATAATTGATCCTGTCCATTGACCCATCCGGTGTAGGCAAGGGCCATAGCTTGATGGCCTCCTTTGCAATAGTGAATTCTAATATGTTTTATCACGAAATATCAGCTGTAGGGTTGCAGCAACAATGATAGAGGTGGCGGCTTAAAGCGCGACCCGGGGCGGCTTAGAAGGGATCCTCCGGCTCATGTTGACTTTTTTTGACCATTTTGACTTTTCTTTCAATCCAATCTCCTCTTATCTCTTCTTTCGCTGTTAAGGTCTTTCACTATGTAGGCCAAAAGAGGTGCCAAATCTACTTCTGCACAATTTGGCACCGGTGCCCTCCATAACCCATGCGGTGCTATAAAAAATATTGTGGGAACCGGAGCAAGTGCTGGCACCGATGCCGACTTCTAGCATGACAATAAAATACATTAAACTGTACACCGATGCCCACTTCCAACGCGAAGGATCGAGGGGGAGGTTGGCTTGCTCGATTTCTTTATGTACGTGCGGGTCCCGCTTTTCTACGGGTTTTACAACCCAACAGTGTAAGGGCGGTGCCAAATTTTTTCCTGAGGGCATCGATGCTCAATCTACCATATTTTAATGCACCAGGCACCGGTCACATAGTGGAGGGCCTAAGAGCAAAAACGAGACCCGCCATCACAGGGCGGCTCGAGGCCGGCGGCGAAGGCGGTGGCCTGGCAGAAGTGGAGCAGGCCAGGGCAACCTGGAAGCGGTCGCAACGGCGGCTCTTTGTGAGGGACCGCGCGAGGGCGGGTCAGAGGCGAGGCGAGGAGCTCGGCGATTTGCGGAGAGTTGAGGCGGCCACGGCGAATCTACGACGACGGCTCAACTGCAGCCGACAGTTTGGAGGCGTCAACCAGCGACAACGGTAATGTACCGGCGGCACTGCTCATGACGGAGGCGAGACCACTCACGCCGGGGCGGCTCACCGCAGCCTCGGCAGTGCCACAGCAGAGGAAAAAAGACAGCCGGCGCGGTGGAAAGCCAGCATGATGCAGCGCAAGGCGGCCCAGATGCGTGGAGACCAGAGCGGAAAGGCGGCTCGAGGTAGAAGGCCGTCGGTGGCTTGCAGCGGCGAGTCCGAGCACTTGGTGGCCGGTTGTGCGGACCGTGACAGAGGTATGGCGGGTCACAGCAGTGACCGATGGAAGCGGATGGCGGCTCACGAGCAAGAGAGCCACGGCAGAGGCAGATTCCGGCGGCCCGGCGTGCGACAGTAGAGGCGGCAAGCCGGTTTATAGGCGAATCCGCGACGGCGAGAGCCCTTGATGCGAGAGTCGGGTCGCGGTGACGGCTCGATGATACGGCCCACGGCAGCTGAAGCGGGCGCTGTGGCAGCCCCTGGTGATGATGCGGCGGCTCAGATGCGAGCGTCTCAAAGACGAGGCGGGTCAGAAAGTCCGTGGCGACTTCAAGCAAGGCGAGGCCACGGCAGTGGCAGCCGGGTGGCCCGGCGATTTGACGAGGTCCAGGGGTCGCGGGGCACTGGCGGCTTGATGCTAGTACTGCAGCTGCGGAGAGGCGCCGGTGGTTCAGAGTTGGCGACTCGCAAGCGCCGGACGGAAGCGTACTGATCCAAACTAGGCCAACCTGATTTTAGCCAGCGCCTGATTTTTCTCCGCCGTGGCTTGGTGGTTTATCCGGGACGCCTGTGAACGGCGGGTCGCAGTATCGATTCTAGCCAGCTCCTGATTTTCCTTATTTTGGGTGACACCTACGCCCTGTAATAGCTGATGTTTGCCCTGATGTGATTATGTATACCAATGGTAGCTCTTGATCTCCAGGTGAGGAAATAATAATTGGGGTTTGCTATATCTCAGTCGACTGAGATTTAGTGAAGTCTCAGTCGATGATTAGCAGTACGATTTGCTTTTGCTTTGATCGATCTGTGTTCTGTTGCGCTGATGTATTTCTTGTCCAAACGTACTGGGCTTTGTCCCAGCGGGCACTGGACCTTCTGCCGCTGCATTGCTTTCCTATCTGGGCCATGGGTTGTCGCTTGCGGTTCTTTATATTTTTTCTTTTCTGTTTTTTATTTTCTCATAGGTCTGCCATGTGAATGCATTGTATTTTTCTTTATTTTTTTTGTTGGGCAAGTGTGCACAGTAAGAAGCTCACTAGAGCAACTCAGTTTGTGTATTCACGTCTATTTTTATCCTTCCTTTTTATTTATTTTTTCTTTTCTATTTTAGTGCATTTATTTATCATATTTATTAAGCTATTTTTAAATTTATTTATATTTTTATTTTTATTGAAATATGGACCATCTAAAATATTGTAAAACAAACCTTTTGGCACGCTTGAGCTATTTTTACTCTAATTTTGTTGATGTCTTTTCTACGTGATTTTTTTGTTTATTATCTTGCCTATTTCTTTTTATAGTTTTTGCTTTTCTCATTTATGTATTACCAAAAAATATTTTAGTCATGTTTATATGTCTTATTCTTTTCTATGTCAGGTTGATAGAGAAACAATTGCTTTTACTTTGTATTTTTACCACTAAAAAAATCATGTGTCCCGTACGCACAATTGTATTTATGGGAACGACGTTCAACTACAAGGGGGTAGAACGCCGAGAGGGCACCCCCTGAATCCATGGGCATATGCACCCACTTTTAAAAAAAAATCATCTTAAGCACGTTTAAAAATGTCAAACAATTTAAAAGAAAATATCATGCATACATGTTCGCAAATGTGGGTACGCGGCACAAAGTTTTATGAAAAAAATGTCTTTTGTTTTGTCTCCGCAAAAAAAAACAAATTTTAGTGCTTCTAAATAGTGTTCCATCACATAATTTTTTGTCTTTTTTGCACAGGCCACAAAAAAAGTTAATTTTTCATGAAACTTTATGCACGCATATAGAACATTGAGACATACCCGTGCAACATTTTTCAGATTTTTTTAGCATTTAGAAATGTGTTTTTCAAAGTGGGTTCATATGTACCAGAGTTCATCCATGCACTTCTCGTAGAACGCCTGCACAACTGCCTGCATCCAAACTCACGGGCAACTGCAAGGAGTACAATGTGTTTGCAACTACGATGAGGTAGTGTGTGTGGGGATGAGATGCCTGATATGTGTCATTTTACAAAAAATTTATTTCTTTGTGTTTCTGAAATTTCTTCTTTCCCGACCTAGAAGTCGATATCCAATGGAATATAAGCAACTTTGGGCGTGTTCATTTTGCAAAATCGGTTGATTATGTGACTTTTTTTGGTCTTTACAAATATTTTTCAGGCTAATGGCCATTCTTCCTACCTTTTTGTTTTAAATTATTTATTAAAAACTTGCTTTTTTTATGTTTATTTGAAAATATTGCCTTCTAGTTTACAACTACATGTCTCTCGCTCACGCGTGTCTATCGGCAATGTCGGTGTGGTGGATTTTATGACGATGAAACTGGTTTCTTTGCTTGTAGGTAGATTCACTTACCTTGATAAATAAATCTCCGTTTTTATATGCCACCGTCAAGTGTCATTCAGATTTATTTATTTTTTGCTTTTTTTGCTGTTTATTTTGAGGTTCTTTCCCGTAAAGATTGTTTTACAACTAGTAGTACTAAATTTCTTTTAGTAGGCCAAGGACTGAAGATGAAGTGTGTTTCTCCGTTGGATTGTACTGGAAGTAGTATTTGATCAACACATTTTTTATGCTTGTACGTACTTATAGAGAAATTTTCACACCCCTCTGTACATCCTCTGAGAGTATAGTGCATTTTTTTACACCCTCTGTTCATGAGTAGGTGACAAGACAGATGTGTGTTTGGGGTTTTTGCTAAGTTGACATTCTTTTTTGTTTTTTAGGATATAAATCTCTGCTAGTTATCTTTTTTTGGACACATTTTTTCTTTTTTAATCTGGTGAGAGCTATCATTTATACTGTTCTTTACTGGGATATTTTTTGGTGTCTCAAGAAGTGCTTCTCTCATATCCCCTCATACACATTACTGAAGCCATCAGCATGAGTGATTCAATTCACTTGTTTTGTTTTATTCTAGTCGACATTAGTAGGTCGAAGAATATGATTTTGCTGAAACATTACTTTCGCGGAATCAGATCCATGTTTTTGAGGATTATCTCTGAACTCAAATACCCTCGTATGTATTATTGGGCCATAACTAGGAGTTGTATAGCCCTTTTGTTGGTTTTACTTGGTTGCAATTCGACTTCCAGTTTTGTTGTGCGGGGAGAGGCTCCAGTTGCATGTCCTACAATGGGCACGCAACAGCATGTCTTCTAACTTGGTATCAACTAGGGGGGCCTTTGTTTTGTCGGAGGGAGCTACGTCGAGAGAGATGGGGCTCAGTTGCATGTCTCATACTAGGCGCGCAACTGCATGTCTTCTAACTTGGTCGCAACTGCATGTCTTATAACTTCATTACAACTCGACTTCCATTTTTGTTGTGCGGGGAGAGGCGCCGGTTGCATGTCCCACAATGGGCACGCAACTTCATGTCTTCTAACTTGGTCGCAACTAGAAGGACCTTTGTGAAGGAAATATGCTCTGGAGGCAATAATAAAGTTATTATTTATTTCCTTGTATCATGATAAATGTTTATTATTCATGCTAGAATTGTATTAACCGGAAACATGATACATGTGTGAATACATAGACAAACATAGTGTCACTAGTATGCCTCTACTTGACTAGCTCGTTAATCAAAGATGGTTATGTTTCCTAACCATGGACAAAGAGTTGTTATTTGATTAACCGGATCACATCATTAGGAGAATGATGTGATTGACTTGACCCATTCCGTTAGCTTAACACTCGATCGTTTAGTATGTTGCTACTGCTTTCTTCATGACTTATACATGTTCCTATGACTATGAGATTATGCAACTCCCGTTTATCGGAGGAACACTTTGTGTGCTACCAAACGTCACAACGTAACTGGGTGATTATAAAGATGCTCTACAGGTGCTTCCAAAGGTACTTGTTGGGTTGGCGTATTTCGAGATTAGGATTTGTCACTCCGATTGTCGGAGAGGTATCTCTGGGCCCACTCAGTAACGCACGTCACTATAAGCCTTGCAAGCATTGTAACTAATTAATGAGTTAGTTGTGGGATGATGTATTACGGAACGAGTAAAGAGACTTGCCGGTAACGAGATTGAACTAGGTATTGAGATACTGACAATCGAATCTCGGGCAAGTGACATACCGATGACAAAGGGAACAACGTATGTTGTTATGCGGTTTGACCGATAAAGATCTTCGTAGAATATGTGGGAGCCAATATGAGCATCCAGGTTCCGCTATTGGTTATTGACCGGAGACGTGTCTCGGTCATGTCTACATTGTTCTCGAACCCGTAGGGTCCGCACGCTTAAAGTTCGATGACGGTTATATTATGAGTTTATGTGTTTTGATGTACCGAAGGTAGTTCGGAGTCCCGGATGAGATCGGGGACATGACGAGGAGTCTCGAAATGATCGAGACGTAAAGATCGATATATTGGACGACTATATTCGAACATCGGAAAGGTTCCGAGTGGTTCGGGTATTTTTCGAAGTACCGGGGAGTTACGGGAATACGGGGGAAGAATTATATGGGCCTTATTGGGCTTTAGGGGAGAGGGAGAGGCAGCCCCCCCCCATTGACTAGTCCGAATTGGACTATGGGGAGGGGGCGGCGCCCCTCCTTCCTTCTCTTTCCTCTTCCCTTTCCTTGACTCCTACTCCTACTACTTGGAAGGGGGGGAATCCTACTCCCGATGGGAGTAGGACTCCTCCTAGGGCATGTCATGGAGAGGGCCGGCCCTCCCCCTCCTCCACTCCTTTATATACGGGGAGGGGGGCACCCCTTGGAGACACAACAATTGATCGTTTGATCTTTTAGCCGTGTGCGGTGCCCCCTCCACCATAGTCCACCTCGATAATACTGTAGCGGTGCTTAGGCGAAATCATCACCACGCCGTCGTGCTGACGAAACTCCCCCTCAACACTCGGCTGGATCGGAGTTCGAGAGACGTCATCGGGCTTAACGTGTGTTGAACTCGGAGGTGCCGTGCGTTCGGTACTTGATCGGTCGGATCGTGAAGACGTACGACTACATCAACTGCGTTGTGCTAACGCTTCCGCTTTCGGTCTACGAGGGTAAGTGGACAACACTCTCCCTTCTCGTTGCTATGCATCACCATGATCTTGCGTGTGTGAAGGAAAATTTTATGAAATTACTACATTCCCCAACACTTTGTTTTGTCAAGGGGGCGGCGTCGAGAGAGATGGGGCCCAGTTGCATGCCCTACACTAGGCACGCAACTGCATGTCTTCTAACTTGCTTGCAACTGCATGTCTTATAACTTGGTTGCAACTCGACATCCATTTTTGTTGTACGGGGAGAGGCGCCGGTTGCATGTCTCACAACAGGCGCGCAACTCCATGTCTTTGAGCATGGTCACAGTTACATGTCTTATAACTTGGTTGCAACGTTAACTCAACTTCCATTTTTTGTTGTACGGGGAGAGGCACCAGTTGCATGTCCCACACTAGGCACGCAACTGCATGTCTTCGACCATGGTCGCAACTGCATGTCTTATAACTTGGTTGCAACTCGGCTTCCATTTTTGTTGTGCGGGGAGAGACGCCAGTTGCATGTCCCACAATGGGCACGCAACTCCATGTCTTCTAACTTGGTCGCAACTGGGATGACCTTTGTTTTGTCGGAGAGGGGGGGCGTCAAGAAAGATGGGGCCTAGTTGCATGCCCCGTACTAGGCACGTAACTGCATGTCTTCTAACTTGGTCGCAACTGCATGTCTTATAACTTGGTTGTAACTCGGCTTTTATTTTTGTTGTACGGGGAGGGGCGCCAGTTGCATGTCCCACAACTGCATGTCTTTGATTATGGTCGCAACTGCATGTCTTATAATTTGGTTGTAACTCAACTTCCATTTTTTGATGTACGGGGAGAGGCACCAGTTGCATGTCCCACACTAGTGACGCAACAGCATGTCTTCAACCATGGTCGCAACTGCATGTCTTATAACCTCAACTTTCAGGAAGAGGCACCAGTTGCATGTCCCACAATGGCCAACCTGGCAATCGGATCAGGTTTGGTCGAGTCGACCTCTACCAAACCCATGCCCGAACCCATCGGGTTACCCAACCCGATCAGGCACCCATCGGGCATAATACATTTATTTATTATTTAATTTATGCTACCTGTTGGGGCCATGCACTTCCTCCGAACCAAGGATTTCTACTCGCATACTGCTCCTTCTATTGACTTATATAGGCAGCGCTCCACTTCCTATGCACTCGCTAGGCGAGGTGGTACTAATGTAGCCGGAAAGTTGCGTATTCTGCTTGCTACGTGCATGCAGAGCAGCACATGGGCTGGCTTTTGTGGCCCAACAAGCCGAACGTGTTGCTCCATTGATGCTACTGAGCTAAGCTTTTTGTTATTTTATGCTTTTGTCTGTCTACAGCAATAAGCGACCAATCTTCCCTGCGAAAGCTAGGGTTTCTCTTCTCCCAGCGGCGATTCTCGCCACCGTCAAGACCTTCACCTCCCCTCCTCCAATCGCCCCAAGCTTTCGATTCGGGCCGATTACGGGGTGATCCTGGCATCACTACCCAGCCTTGATTGATTCCCTGGCGGCGAAAGGAGAGTTAGGGCTAGCTTCAAAAGTCCGATCATGTTATACCTCGGGCTAGGGTTCAGGATTCGGCGGAGATGGGATCGATGGGAGCGTCTGGCTCATCCTCCGCGGCGGAAGTAGAGAAGATGATGGCTGAATTAGGCCTCCGTGAGAGACCTCGACGATGTCGTCTTCGATGAGAAGGATGCTCCACCAGAGGCAACCAGGTGGACGGCGGTGGCTAGGGTTCATATCGACAAGCCGTACAATCAATACTGGTTCTTCAAGAACATGAGGGTGTCCTGGGATCTGGCTCATGATGTCAAGTTCCGTCCCCTTGAGGATAACCTCTATACCCTGCGTTTCCAATGTCTGGGTGATTGGGAACAGGTGACGCAGGATGGGCCATGGAACTTCAGAGGTCATGCGGTCATCATCACCCCATATGATGGAATCACCAAGCCAACAGAGGTTAACCTTGACACGCTCAATATCTGGATCCAGATCCATGATGTGCCTGATCTTTACGCACACCTTGTCCAGCCCCTAGTGGCAAGAGTTGGCGAAGTCCTATTCACAGAAACTATGACACAAAACTTTGCCGGGAATTTTTATCGGGTTTGGGTCAAGATCAACGTGCCCAATCCTCTAAAAAAACGCGGTCACCATGGTCCGTGATGGAAAGCGACAAATTTATCGTGTGAAGTATGAACGCCTGCCGGACTGGTGTGCGGTCTGTGGTCACCTTGGACATGTCTACAAGGAGCATGGTGATGGAATCCATCCCCCCTCTGCGCTGCACTTTAAAGATCTCAGAGCGGACTGGAACATGCGTGTGGGAGCAGGTCCAGGGGCTGGTCGTGGTCGAGGACACCGCGGCGGTCGCCGTGGTGGGTGTTCATCTGGGGCGGGGATCAGATCATGTCAACACGGGTGCTGCAGACCCCGAGCTGCCACGAGAAAGTGATGCTGATGCTGTCATGGTAGGTGGAAGATAGCAGGAAGTGTTCGGCTGAGTCAGATGGAGGAGCCAAGTCTGTTCCCCCCTGCAGCATCAAGTGCATTAGCTTTACTCCCGCCTGAAGTGCCTGCAAGTCCATCCTCGAAGCAAGATCCAAAGAGAACTCGAGTTAACTCAGACAAGAATGGCCTGAAGAAGAACGCTGCTCAAGAGAAACCACAAGATGCAAAATCGGCGACCTCCCGCGTGGAGGATCGCCGGGCACAATGAATATCATATGTTGGAATTGTCGCGGTTGGAATTGTCGCGGTGCGGGCAGAGCCGCGACAATTCGAGAGCTTCGCGACCTAGCGAGGCAATTTGCCCCGACAGTGCTATGTATCGTAGAAACACAAATATCTAAGGCACGTGTCGAAAATCTTGCTGGTACTTTAGGCTTTAATCATTCATATGCTGTTGGTAGTTCAGGCTGGAGTGGCGGAATTGGATTGTTTTGGAATGATGGAATAAATCTTGATGTTTTTGGTTACTCTGAGTACCATGTTGATGCAACAGTTTCTAGCTCTGATCAGGGTGAGTGGAGGCTCACGTGTGTGTATGGTGAAGCACAAGTTGGGGAGAGGTACATAACGTGGGATATGCTCAAGTCGCTCGTGTCCGTAAATGATTTGCCGTGGTTATGCATTGGAGATTTCAATGAAGTCCTTCACCCACACGAGCAGGTAGGTACGGGACAACGAAGACATGCACAAATGCAAGCTTTCAGGGAAGCCATGGACGTGTGTGCTCTGGCCGATATAGGTTATCAAGGCAAACCATGGACCTTTGAGAAGAAAACTGCCGGAGGCGGGTATTGCAGGGTACGCCTTGACCGAGCCTTATCAAATATGGATTGGGCAGCTAGGTTCCCGCATGCTAATCTTACACACGAAACGGCAGCCTCTTCGGACCATTGTCCGATTAGAGTGCAATTGGAACCTGCTAACCCTGTCCAACTTCAAAGGAAATTATTCAGATATGAGGTGTATTGGGAAAGAAATGAGGACTTTGGTTCGTCTCTCGAAGCAATGTGGAGCGGGTCACCAGATGGACAAATAGTTACACAGATGAGCAAAAAACTGGGGGACTTGTCGGCTTTGTTGAGACAATGGAGTGCATATACGATTGGAAACGTGGGGAAGGAGATCAAAAAGCTGAAAAGGGAGCTGACCACTTTGCAGAATGACCCCCAGCGGATCTCACCCTCACATGCAGAGACGAAAATCGCGGATAGGCTAGTTGAGCTCTACCACATGGAGGAAATTAAACAGCGGCAGAGATCACGTGTGGATTGGCTTACGGTGGGGGACAAAAATACCAAGTTCTTTCAACGGCGAGCTAGCCTTCGTCGACGGAAGAATACCATAAAAAGTCTAGAAAGATCGGATGGAACGACTACAAACGATCCCGCCGAGATGGCCTCGCTCACAAATGAGTTCTACAAAAACCTGTTTGCTTCAGAAGGAACGACGGGGATGGATTCGGTTCTTAATGCAGTCCCGGTCAAGGTTACTCATGCGATGAACACGCTCCTGACCGCTCCCTACACCGGTGATGACGTGAAAAAAGCCCTTTTTCCGATGTACCCTACCAAGGCCCCGGGGCCGGATGGATACCCGGCACATTTTTTTCAGAGGCACTGGGAATTATGTGGCGCCGAGGTAACTAACGTGGTATTGCGCATTCTGCGAGGAGAAGAAAGTCCGGAGGTAATCAATGAAACGATCCTTGTTTTAATTCCAAAGGTGAAGGAACCCACTAATTTATCCCAGTTCAGGCCTATTAGTCTGTGCAACGTCTTATACAAGATTGCTTCAAAAGTTTTGTCTAACAGATTGAAACAGGATCTTACCTGACATAATCTCAGAGGAGCAGTCTGCCTTCGTTCCGGGACGGCTGATTATAGATAACATTATAACAGCTTATGAGTGCTTACACTTCATGAAGCGGAACAAAGCCAAAAGGAATAGATATTGTGCAGTTAAGTTGGATATGATGAAAGCATATGACCGCGTCGAGTGGAATTATCTTGAAGTTATCATGACCAAGTTGGGATTTGCCCCTTCTTGGGTGGCTACAATTATGCGCATGGTAACCTCGGTAAAATTTTCAGTTCTTTTCAATGGTAGCAAGCTAGAGGAATTTCTCCCTTCTAGGGGAATCCGACAGGGAGACCCAATTTCTCCATACCTGTTTTTGCTGGCAGCGGAGGGCCTTTCGTGCCTTTTAAAAACCCAAGATGAATCATCGAGCCTCAGTGGAATCCGAGTTGCTCCGTCGGCACCGCCGGTGAGCCACTTGCTTTTTGCAGATGATAGCCTGCTGTTTGTCAAAGCCAGCTGATGGAGCAAATCAGTTGTCTTCCTTGATGGAAAGGTATTGTAATGCCTCTGGTCAAAGGATTAACTTATCAAAATCGTCTATGTTCTTTAGTAAGGGCTGCCCCTCCACTCTCAAAGCCGAAGTAAAGAATGCGCTAAATATTACAAATGAGTCACTTTCAGATAGATATTTGGGAATGCCAACAGACGTGGGTAGTTGCAAGAATGGAGCTTTCAAATTCTTAAAAGACAGAGTCTGGAATAAGGTCAAGGGGTGGATGGAAAAACTTTTGTCTGCAGGGGGCAAAGAGGTTTTGATAAAATCTGTGGCTCAGTCCGTCCCTGTTTACTCCATGTCATGTTTCAAATTACCGCGTGGCCTCTGTGAACATATCAACTCTTTGATCAGAAAGTTTTGGTGGGGGAGCAAAGAAGGGAAAAGGAAGCCAAGTTGGGTCTCCTGGAGCATGATGACCAAGCCAAAATATTGTGGAGGTCTTGGATTCCGGGATATCGAGCTTTTTAACCTAGCTCTCCTGGCAAGGCAAGCATGGAGATTATTAATGGACCCAGACTCACTCAGTGCACGAGTTCTGAGGGCCAAATATCAATCCAGGAGTTGATATCTTGAATGCTGAGCTCGGCTCGGCTCCTTCTCAGATTTGGCGGGCTATAATTGAGGGTCGTGATGTTCTCAAGCAGGGCATTATCAAATGCATCGGTGATGGACTCACGACACGTATATGGGATCAGAACTGGCTCCTGAGACCAGCAAATATGCGACCTATAGCTAGTCTGGTCGCTAAGCCACCACAATGGGTCAGTGATCTCATTTTGCCCAGCGCAGAATGGGACCGAGCTGCAGTTTCACAGATCTTCTTACCTACAGACGCACAAGCGATCATGTCTATACCTTTGTGTACGAGACAAATTGAGGATTTTTGGTCATGGGTACACGAGAAGAACGGTGTTTTCACAGTTCGATCGGCTTACCGTATGCTTGTTGAAACAAAGATGAGGAGAGAAGCCTGGCTCGAGGGTAGAGGCCACTCGTCAGATACGGCCAGAGAAACTAAGTCCTGGGAGAGACTATGGAAAGTGGATGTTCCATCCAAAGTTAAAATCTTCCTATGGCGGCTAGCACAACAGTCTATTCCCACAGCAGATGTTCTACACCACCGGGACATGTCAACCACTACGAGGTGTGGTCTGTGCGGCTCTGAAGACTCATGGCAGCACTCTTTGCTCCATTGCACAGTAGCTCGATGTGTTTGGGCGTTGCAAGATCATGACCTGGTTGAAGCTTTAAACAACACCTATGAACCGGATGCACGACGTTGGCTATTCTCCCTTTTGGATACACTTTCTTCCGCTGAATTCACCCAGGTAGCAGTTACCATGTGGGCTCTCTGGTATGCTCGTCGGCAGACACTCCATGAAAATATCTTCCAAAGTCCCCTGACCACGCATAATTTTATCATGAGATACATCAGAGAGTTGGAGGATTGTAAACCCAAGAAGAGTGTACCGCATTCAGCCCCAAGTGCTGAAGAGACAAGGCAAAACTGGATCCCTCCACCGCCGGGGCTCTCGAAGATCAGAGTGGATGGTGCGGTCTTGAGAGATAACCTGCATGGCTCGTTCAGCGCCATTTGCAGAGACTCCTCTAGTCAGTTCTTGGGCGCATCAGCAATTAAAATACATGGGATCACGGAGCCTGCAACTCTCGAAGCGCTAGCTTGCCGGGAGGCGCTAGCATTAGCTTCAAACTTGGCTTTGACCGATTTCATTGTTGCTACTGACTGTCAGGGTGTTGTAAACGATATCAAGCATGGTACAGGAGGGACGTATGCAAGCACTGTCAAGGAGATTATTGAGACGTCAAGAGATTTTCATCAGTTTACCTTCATCTTCCAAGGTAGATCCACCAATATTGAGGCGCATAGTCTTGCTAAGCACACTTTCGGTCTGGATTTTGGGCGCCATTTGTGGCTTATAAACCCACCAGACATTCATTGTATCCCTATGAACTTCCTTGAATAATAAAGTGTGTTTAGACTCAAAAGAAAAGTCTGTCTACAGCAATAACAAAGCAACGTGGGTGCATGATGTCTTAAAAGATCTTACCAAAAATATTCACAAGTCATGTAAAGTAAAACATATATATACTTATTAATATTAATCGGGCGACCCATGGGTAACCCACGGGCACGAACTCATACCCATACCCTATCCATGACTAATCGGGTTACCCATCGGGCTTACCCATGGGTGAAGATGGCGACCCATACCCTACCCATTCGGGTCGGGTGCCCATGGGCGCGGCCGCCCTTGGGTCGGATTGCCGGGTTGACACAATGGGCACACAACTCCATGTCTTCTAACTTGGTCGCAACTGGGAGGACCTTTGTTTTGTTGGAGGGGGCGACGTCGAGAGAGATGGGGCCCAGTTGCATGTCCCACACTAGGCACACAACTGCATGTCTTTCTAACTTGGTGGCAACTGCATGTCTTATAACTTGGTTGCAACTTGACTTCCATTTTTGTTGTACGGGGAGGGGCGCCAGTTGCATGTCCCACAACGGGCACTCAACTGCATGTCTTCTAACTTAGTCGCAGATGCATGTCTTATAACTTGGTTGCAACTCAGCTTCCATTTTTTGTTGTACGGGGAGAGGCACCGGTTGCATGTCCAACACTAGGCACGCAACTGTATGTCTTCGACCATGGTCGCAACTGGGGCGGACCCTTGTTTTGTCGGAGGGGACGCCGTTGAGAGAGATGGGGCCAGTTGCATGACCCACAACGGGCACGCAACTGCATGTCTTCTAACTTGGTCGCAACTAGGGGGGGCTTGTTTTGTCGGAGGGGGCGGCAACGAGAGAGAGGTGTCCAGCTGCATGTCCGACTATACTCATGTAACTGCATGTCTTCTAGCATGGTCGTAACTTAGTATCTTCTAACTTAGTTGCAACTAGGCGCTTTTGTTTTGTCGGAGGGGCGGCAACAAGAGAGAGGGAGGCAACTAGTCATGAAATTGCAAGCGTTGTCCCCTGGACTATAACTACATATCTTTTTACAAACATTTTTCGCAACTAGACTTTTTTGCTTGGTCGGAAGGGGGCAGCTCCCCCGTGAATCCCCTACCCTCGCTATGTGTCACACGAGCACCATAACACCCCCGTTTTCTGCCATGCAAACACAAATCAAACACCCGATCTCACAACCAGTTTGTGTTTCTTTTCTTATTTTTTGAAATCATACACATTATTTTCCTTTTTTCTTTTTGCATTTTTTTGTTTTTCGAAGGATGAAGATATTTTTTTTGTATCTGATTCTGACAGCGGAGCTCGTTTTCTCAAAAAAGGAGGATATTAAAGTAGAGAAGAGTTACTTGTCCAGATCCTCGGACACATTTTTAATACTGTTGTGAATGGAGTTTGCTAGTAGGCACGTAATTGCATGCGCGTCTTCTGATTGCAGCTCCAACTCAGTACTGTTCTGTCCGGGTGAAGGAAGGCATTGCAGTTGCTACTATGCACGCCAGTGCAAGCGTCGCCCGACTATAATTGCATGTCTTCAAAGAGAGTGCAACTCTTTATTGTTTTGTGAGGGATGAGGGAAGATTCAAATCCGTATTTTAAATATTTGCTAGCAAACTTCATTGTTTTCTTTTTTTAATATTTGCCATCAGGTGGCACACACGTCGGTCACATGAGTTGCTTGTTCGTCTACCTAGGTGCACACATGTTAGCCGCATGCAATTGCATGTCCTCGATCGGACACAATTACGTGTTGCATACAATTACATGTCATTCGCATGCAAAATACTTTTTCCCCTTCCAAAATAATATTGATACCCATTTACACACTAGTCGGCCGCATATAGTTATTCGTCAGTCACAGACAATTCAATTAAATTGTCTTCTTCTTTATATGTTGTTTGTTTTTATTTTTTCTATTTGTTACATTAAATATTTATTTATCATTTAAGAATACAAAATATTTTTTGTAAAAAAAGATTAAAGAAAAACAAGATGACACAAAAAGAAGGAACGGAGCATTAGCAATTCTAGCGTAAAAAATAAGAGCTACATTGTGCTGTGTAGCAATACACCAACGGGACAATATTCTAGCAATTCCAGTAAAACGCACAAATAAAAAAAATAAGAAAACAAACACAGGCACAACGAATGGACAATGTCAATACAGCCCAACAGCAGCCCACTTGGTGAGCCAACAGAGGCCAACTCAGGCCAACACAAAACAAACACGAAACTAACTCCAGGCATGCGAACGGGAGAGCAACTAGTTAACGAGCGCTCCTTCGGGAGCCTCGCAACGATCAACGCCACTTGGCGCGCTCTCAGTCATTCGCCACGTGTCGCGCTCTGGACACTCCCTTCAGATTTGGTTTTTTTTTATTTTTCCACACGCGTTTTCGGCTTTTTAAATGGTTATTTTGGGTTTTTTCGACGTTTTGGTTTTCTCCCGGCCTTCCTTAACTTTTCGACAAAAAAAATTCTTTTGAAAAAAAAATTTACGCGAAAAAACTCGTTTTTTGTGTGCGAAAAGTCACGGTTTTTCTTCCGTGGGATGCACGGTTGTGCTTTAGCGAGAGTCACGGTCGTGCCTTTTGGAAACAAAAAAAACGCGTTTTATGTTTTTTTTTCTTTTTTGAGAGTCACCGTTTTGCTTCCGCGAGAGGCACGGTTGTGCTTTCGCGAGAGTCACGGCCGTGCCTCTCGGAAAGGAAAAAATAAAACGCGTTTTCTGTTTTTTTTTCTTTTGCGAGAGTCACGGTTTTGCTTCCGCGAGAGGCACGGTTGTGCTTTCGCGAGAGCCACGGCCGTGCCTCTCGGAAAGGGAAAAAATACGCGTTTTCTATTTATTTTCTTTCGCGAAAGTCACGGTTTTGCTTTCGCCAGAGGCACGGTTGTGTTTTCGTGAGAGTCACGGGCATGCCTCTTTCGAAAAAGGAAAAAAACGTGTTTTCTGTTTTTTTTTCCTTCCACGAGAGTCACGGTTTTGCTTCCCCGAAAGGCACGGTTGTGATTTCGCGAAAGGCACGGGCGTGCCTCTTTCAGAAAGGAAAAAAAACGTGCTCCCGGTTTGGTTTTTTCATCCGTTTTTTTTCATGAAAAAAAAGTTCGTTAAAACCTATCAACATGGGATCTAGTTTTGAAGATCTCGACGCGAGGAATCCAATGGTGAAAACGGTTTGAGATTTGGACGCACGGTTTAAGAGATAAAATGTTTTGAATAAACAGATCTACGAAAAAAGAGAAAACTACCCGGTTGCGACAAGTGGCGCGCTGCATGTACGCCACTTGTCGTGACCTGGGAAGGTGGAGTGTTCTTTGCAACGAGTACTTCTTAATTAGTGATTTCGTGCAAGGACTGAGATCTAGACTTTGTCTAATTGTTATCGCTAAAAGACAACAAACAAGTCAAAGAAAAATTGCCAAAGACAACAAGTCATTCCGATCTCTGAATTCAATAAGAAAAACAGCTGAAAATCATAGAACGGTCCAGCTCACCACTCATCCTAGAAAGTGCCAGGAGAAGCGGCGGCAAGGTGTCCCATGGAGCTCTCTGGAAGAAGATCAGACGCCAACCGAACCAGCACACGGGGGCAGGGCAGCTCTCTCTCGACCCTTCTTTATATTTTTTTAACGTCAGCTCTACATTTTCCATTGATACAGAAGGGGATGAAAGAACAGATATCCAGGCGAACAAAGGGAGAAGATCAACCAATCAGCAGCAAAACTAGGCTTCAGAAGGGGAACACGCAGTGCTATTGGACCTCTAATCATTCCGCTCCTCGCAGAGTCCACCAAGCCAGCAGATAAACTGTCGACCATACTCTGCAGGTATGGAAAATCGCATTATCAGTTCGTGGTTTGCAGCTGTAGATGCCTGTGGCCTCTTCATGGTTCCTAGGCTCTTCAGATCTTCGTCTGGTGCTTCTCACGCTAGATCTTCGTTTCCTCTTCAATAGCCGCCGCTAGCCTCGGAGTCCGGTACAGAGGCAAACAGAAATCAGCAATATCTGTTTTTGAGAATTCTTCACACTTTGTCCGTGGATAATTCTGTTTTTAGAATCGCTTTGTTCCTCCAGAATTGCTCTTAGTAGGGAATTTTAGTTCCGCCGTGATCAGGCTTGTTGCTGTTAATTTGGCCTAGCCGGTGAACGGCTCGCTGTGGGGCATGACAATTGCGATTGTTTTTTATGCCAAATTCTATGAAAGCACATGACAATTTCTGGCAAATAGAGGATTTTACTGAGAAAATTGCCCTGTTCGCTGGAAAGAACTGCCATGCTCCCAACACATAAGTTGTCGTGAAAAACGTCCGTTTTGCCATGCACCCCAGCGAACGTTCGGTGAATAATATTACACATGATTTTAACTTTTTGGCACACAACACGACTGCCATGTGCCCTCACATGGAAGGGTTGTTGAGTACTCAATGATGCCTTATATCCCAAGATGGGTCTTAGAAGCAGTAATACAACTTCATTTTTGTATGTCTCTTTCGCTTCATTCAAGATATGGGGATTCCATCCGATTCTGGAAGTTAAGGGGAAAAAATTGGAAATGTTTCAGCAAAATCATATTTCTTGATTTATTTTTCTCAAAAAATCTGATATTTGGTTTTTTATATTATATGCAAGTTTTTTAGGGTATATATTATATGCAAGTACTACTCTAGACATCATGGTCTTGTGTTTGATTCATGACACTGGCAATTTGTACTTGTCAAATTGATGACCCCCCATGTCGGCGAAAGAAAAATCGGAATAAAGAACTTGGTATACTATAGTTTGGTTGCTGGGACTTACAAAGTTACCACCACACCAAAATAGTGCTTCAGTCTCTAGGGAGATAAGTGCAACTTTGTTTTTGAGAAACACACTACAGACACAAATGCTCACATACGCGCACGCACACCCTACCTCAACCCTACACCTATGAGTACCTCGAAGAGATTGAGCCAACAGATCTTAGATTGACGAAGTTGCTGGATACTGTCTCGTAGTGGGCAGGTCTCACGACAAGGAACCTAGCCATCTGAGCTAAGCTTAGTTCGTAGTTAAGTGCAAAATTTTGTGTAACAATTTGTTGCTTAGATATCATCAACCTCCTGCTGGCTGTAATGTTGGCGATGTATTTTCATGTTTACTTAAATACTACTCCCTCCGTCCCACAATATAAGAGCGTTTTTGACACTAATGTAGTGTAAAAAACGCTCTTATATTATGGGACGGAGGGAGTAACATTTTTATTTTGTTTAGATTATTTGGGTGCACATCAATATGCTGTTAAACATGTAGTTGTTCTCCCTACTGCCATTATATTCAATTGAAATATTTTCTGCTGCACTCATCCTTAAAGGAATGTAGTTGGAACATAAATTCCCTTTAATTATTTTTGTGTTCTACTTGTAACTTTGTACTCCCTCCGTTTTTATTTACTCCGCATATTAGAGTTGACTGAAGTCAAACTTCCTAAAGTCTGACCAAGTTTATGGAAAAGAATATAAATACCATAACAAATCTATATGATGTGTGGAAGTACATTCAATAATGAATCTAATGGTATTGATTTGTTATTGTATATGTTAATATTTTTGTCTATAAATTTTGTCAAAATTTACAATGCTTGACTTTGACCAAAGCTAATATGCGGAGTAAATAAAAACGGAGGGAGTACGAGATATTTATAATCTAAGATGTGTTTGATGGATTAACTTCAATCTAACCCAAACATGTCCACAATTGTTGTCTGACAGATCACTTCTGACTTGCATATTGAAATGATGGATGAGCTGCGGCCTCCATCTGTGGTCCAGAAGCTCCATGGACAGTCCATGTTGTTCAGAGAAATCTCTTCTTCTGCCATGAGAAGTCATGTAATCAACAATGCACATTATGCGCGCAATTTCTCCGTGACAAAATACCATCAGACGAATGGAAGTATTGGGCGTTTGCCTCGCAATACACCATCCCCGATCCGTGCCCCCGCGCCCGAGGAGAAGGGTTTTTCTGGATTCATGATCGATTTTCTAATGGGTGGAGTTTCTGCTGCCGTCTCCAAAACGGCGGCTGCTCCGATTGAGCGTGTTAAGCTCTTGATTCAGAACCAGGATGAAATGATCAAGAGTGGTAGGCTTTCTCATCCTTACAAAAGTATCGGCCATTGCTTCACCCGCACAATAAAAGATGAGGGTGTGGTTGCACTCTGGAGGGGAAACACAGCCAATGTTATCCGTTACTTCCCGACTCAGGTCCTGCATCCTACACATTCCGCCCTTACTTTTTTTTTTCCTTTTGCATTTTTCTTTTCATGAAAGTGGACTGAATGATTTCCACCTTTGCTTCAGGCCTTAAACTTTGCCTTCAAGGACCACTTCAAGCGCATGTTCAACTTTAGAAAGGACAAGGATGGCTACTGGAAGTGGTTCTTCGGCAACATAGCTTCCGGAGGAGCCGCCGGCGCTTCTTCTCTGTTGTTTGTGTATTCTCTGGATTACGCTCGTACTCGCCTTGCCAATGATGCCAAGGCTGCAAAGGTGGGTGGCCAGAGGCAGTTCGATGGCATCGTAGATGTCTATCGCAAGACCCTTGCTAGCGACGGTGTCCGCGGCTTGTACCGTGGCTTCAACGTCTCCTGTGTGGGCATCATCGTTTATCGAGGTCTTTATTTCGGAATGTACGACTCCCTCAAGCCGGCGGTTCTTGTTGGTTCTCTTGAGGTGAGTAACCATACCATTGTTTCTGTAAATTCACTCTACACATTTTTCACTGATATCATATTTCTTTACTCTATGCATATTCTGCAGGATAACTTGCTTGCCAGTTTCTTGCTTGGCTGGGGTGTGACGATGGGTGCAGGGCTTGCCTCGTATCCCATTGATACCGTCCGCCGCCGTATGATGATGACATCTGGTGAGTCCGTGAAGTATAAGAACTCCATGGATGCTTTCAGGAAGATCATCGCCGAGGAGGGCGCCAAGTCCCTCTTCAAGGGTGCTGGCGCCAACATCCTCCGTGCTGTTGCGGGTGCTGGTGTGCTTGCTGTGTATGACAAGCTCCAGGTGGTCGTCTTTGGCAAGAAGTATGGGTCCGGTGGCGGCTAAGTATGGATGCTGTAGGGCTAAATTTTGTGCGATGGTGTAGCGCTGCTTTTGAATAAAATCTGCCATATGGGGTGTGTATCTTGTGGATGATCCTATTTCGGCGCCAACGGTGCTCTCCGGTGGATCTGTTCTCTCCTTCCTGCAAACACGAAACATCACACAAAGCAATAAAAAATACAGACATCAACTGATCAAACGAACAAACTGAATAGCAGAGTATGAGACTAGTTTGCACTTTGCAGCATCATGTGGCTCTAACGGTGATGGATGGAGGAATGAATGAAACCTATTTTCGAAGATTTGGTTCAGAAATAACAAAGCCAGTAAGCTATTGATCATCTTTCAATTTATACCAAATCCAATTCCAGTTCTTCAGTATTGGTATCAGTCATCTGTTCTCCACTTGACTGTACCGGGCATCTGTTTCTGTTGTTCAGTTAACTGTACCGGTCAAACACTTTCAGCCCACGAAGGCGAAGACCTTTTTGAAAGCTGAATAAAACTGTTGCTTATTGATGATTTGGTGCGGCATACAAGAGTATATAAGAGGGTACAAACCGACTTGGGGTAGGGGTACAAAACTGACTTGGACTAGAAGTCGTATACCATAATGACTACTCTAACATCCCCCGCAGTATCAACGGCAGGCTCGACGGCGTTGACACTGAAACAGATATCTTGAAACGGCTTAGTAGGCAGTGCCTTGGTGAAAATGTCAGCAAACTGAGCCGTAGAGGGAACATGAAGCACCCGAACCTGACCAAGAGCAACCTTTTCACGAACAAAATGAATATCAATCTCAATATGCTTTGTGCGTCGGTGTTGAACTGGATTGCTGGTCATGTAGACTGCTGATATGTTGTCACAGTAGACAATAGTGGCCTGCTCAATAGGCCTGTGTAGCTCGGAGAGTAACTGCCGAATCCAGATGGTATCTGCAACGGCATGTGCCACAGCGCGATACTCAGCCTCGGCCGACGAACGTGAGACTGTAACCTGTCTTTTCGAAGACCAAGAAATCAAATTGTTACCAAGAAAAACACAAAAACCGGAAGTGGACCTTCGAGTGTCAGGACAACCAGCCCAGTCTGCATCAGAGTATGCGGTAAGCGAGTTTGGAGAAGAATTATTGAGGTGGAGACCATGATTGAGAGTTCCTTTTAAATACCGAAGAATGCGTTTAACATGATTATAGTGAGGAACCCGGGGATCATGCATATAGAGACATGCTTGTTGAACAGCAAAAGAGATTTCAAGACGAGTAATGGTGAGATATTGGAGAGCACCTGTTAGGCTACGATAGAGAGTAGGATCGGAAAAGGGTTCACCGGTAGCCGAAAGTTTAAAACTAGTATCGACAGGAGTGCGAGATGATTGACAGTCAAGCATACCAGCACGATTAAGAAGATCAAGAATATACTGGCGTTGGGAAAGAAAAAGGCTGGAGGAATCTCGAACAACAGCAATGCCTAAGAAATGATGAAGGAGTCCTAGGTCAGTCATAGAAAATTCAGATCTAAGAAGAGAGACAATATGATCTAAGAACTTTTGAGAGGAGGCGGTAAGAATGATATCATCTACATAGAGAAGTAAATAGGCAGTGTCAGAAGTTTGATGATACACAAAAAGAGAGGTGTCGGAGAGAGATGGAGTGAAGCCTATTGTTTGAATGAAGGAGGAGAAGCGTTGAAACCAAGCTCGTGGGGCCTGTTTAAGACCGTAGAGAGATTTCTGAAGAAGACATACATGAGTTGAAAAGGATGGATTTTCAAAACCCAGAGGTTGCTGGCAGTAGACAGTTTCTTGAAGGGAACCATGGAGGAAAGCATTTTTAACATCAAGTTGGTGAATGGGCCATGAAGAGGAGACATCAACACTAAGAACGGTGCGAATGGTGTTAGGTTTAACAACAGGAGAGAAGGTTTCTTCGTAATCAATTCCTTGTTGCTGAGAAAAGCCACGACAAACCCACCTGGCTTTATATCGTGAGAGGCTCCCATCAGAGTGGAACTTTTGGCGAAAAAATCCATTTGCCAGAAACAATATTTGTATTGGGAGGACGAGGAACAAGTTGCCAGGTGTTGTTTTGAAGTAAAGCATTATATTCTTCTTGCATGGCAGCGGCCCAATTGGGATCAAGTAGAGCAGTTTTGTAATTCTTTGGAAGAGAAGTGAGAGATACGGAGGTATGAAGGTTTAGGCGGTCTTGGGGTTGATGAAATCCTGATTTGGCCCTAGTACGCATGCGATGATCATTAATCGGGGCTGCTGTAGGAATAGCACGAGGGGGTAAGGTGGGTACTGGTGAGTCCGGCGCAGCGGAAGAGTCGGACGAAGGAGTAGGGCTGGGTGGTGGAGTGGGAGTAGGGGCCGGGGGTGTTGGGGAGGAAGCAGGGGTCGGGGGTGTTGGAGACGTCTCGGGTGGGGTGAGTGTATGGTTGGGATTGGCTATGGTGGGTGTTAATGGTGGTGGTGATAAGTTGTGTTCGGCAGGTAGGGGAGTATATAGTTGGAAAGGACGGGGAGAGGGGGTGTTTGCGGAGCTAGGGGTGTTGGATGGTGTAGTAGTGCGTTGTGAGAAAGGAAAAATGTGCTCAGCAAACGTGACATGACGAGAGACATGAACGTGTCCGGTGTGAAGGTCGAGACAGCGATAGCCTTTGTGCTCGTCAGAGAAGCCGAGAAAAGCACATGGGATAGAGCGTGGTGACAATTTATTTGCAGAAGTGGCGTAGGCATTGGGAAAACAGAGACAGCCGAAAACACGAACCGCGGAGTAGTCGGGGTGGGAAAGAAAGAGGGAATAATAGGGAGTAGTGTTGGGTTTAGTTTTAGAAGGTCGAATATTTAGAAGGAAGGTGGCCATGTGTAGGGCTTCAGCCCAAAACTTGGGAGGCATAGATGATTGAATGAGGAGAGTGCGAACTATATCATTGAGGGTGCGAAGAGAGCGTTCTGCTTTACCATTTTGAGGGGAGGTGTAGGGACATGAGAACCTAAGCAGGATGCCATGTTGTAAGAAGAAAGTACGATTTTTAATGTTATCAAACTCGCGACCATTGTCACATTGGATAAAGCGAATTGGGAGGAAGAAGTGAACAGACACATAGCGTTGAAAATTAAGGAAAAGAGAATGGACCTCGGATTTGTTGCGTAGAGGAAAAGTCCAGACAAAGTGGGTGAAATCATCTAGGATAACAAGGTAGTATTTAAAACCCGAAACACTTGCAATGGGAGAGGTCCATAAATCACAATGTATTAATTCAAAGGGATAAGTGCTACAAGAACTAGAGGAACTAAAGGGAAGACGCACATGTTTGCCTAATTGACAAGACTCGCAAAACACAGAATTATGAGAGTCCCTATTACATGGTATGGTAAATTCACTAAGCATAGAAGCTAAGACGGCGGGGTTGGGATGGCCCAAGCGACGATGCCAGAGATCGACGGAGGCCAGCATGGATGTTGGAGGGGTGGCGGCAGGAACTCCATTAAGAGAATAAAGATCACCGGAGCTATTGAAGCGAGCGATCTCGGCCTTGGTCAGGTAATCCTTCACAGATAAACCAAAAGGGTCAAATTCAGCCGAAACTAGATTGTCGCAAGTAAATTGGCGAACAGAGATAAGATTTTTAATGAGGGCGGGTGCAACTAGAACATCGCGAAGTAAAAGAGGTTTGGTGGAAGAGGGAAGTTGAGCCTGACCAACACAATATATAGGAATAGATGATCCATCTCCAAGGATAATGGAAGGGAAAGGAGATTTAGTGCAAGAAGATAACCAATTACTAGATGCAGACATATGACTAGAGGCCCCTGAATCAAAGATCCAATCCGTACCTGAGTTTCCTTGTGCAGCAAAGTTATTCATGGCCTGGAGAAAGGCAGCTTGATCCCAGCTCGGCGTCGCAGGTGAGGGTGGCGTCGGAAGCAGTGCCGGCGGATACGATGGTGAAGGCAGTAGGGCCGGCTGGGGAGTGTAGTAGGCATTGGCCGGCTGTGGTGGGGGTGGCGTCGGGAGCAGGGCCGGCTGAGGTGTGTAGTAGGCGCCGCCGTCGGTGCTGTAATGACCATAAGGAGCATACGTCGGGGCGGCGTGATAGGCATTGGCCGGCTGTCGGGGGTTGAGAACCCCGGGAGCACCAGTAGGCGGCCGAAGGCCGGGTTGCCAGGCACCTGAGTATGCCGGCGGAGCACCGAGGGTGGACGGAGCGGACCAGGGCATGGGCCATGCTTGAACAAGCCCCGTCCAAGGATCATGAGGAGGCCGCCATGCAACCGCAGATGGAGCACTGGTGGGTGGTGCAGGACTCGGTGCTGGTGATGTCGTAGGCGGAACCGAACGAGTCGACGGCGGCCTGTAGATAGGGTTTTTGCCGCGGTAGTTCGGACTAGGACGCCAGCCTGGGGGCGGTTGAACAGATGACGATGCGGACGGCCCGGCGGCAGGAGCCGGCCTGGAAGGCGGCGCTGGTGTAGACGACAGAGGAGGACGAGCCGCAGCATGAAAGACCTTGGGGCGAGAGTCCTTGCGAGCTTGTGTTTCCGCCGCGAGTTGTAGCAAGGAACGAACTTCAGCGAAGGTAGGAGGGGGCCGTATCATCGGTATGAACGAGGCTTGCTTGTCAAAGTCTTCGCTGAGGCCGACGACGACGATATTGATTAGCTGTGAGTCGCTAACTGTATCGCCGAGTTCGCGGAGCTCATCACCAATGGTCTTAACGCGCTGGCAGAACAGGTTCACCGGGGCGTCTCCTTGCACCATATTGCGAAGCTCGGTGTGGAGAGCGTTTTTCCGAGCGTCGGTGTTGCTTTGGAAGAGCTGACGGAGGGAGTGCCAGATGTTGGCAGCGGTGGCGCCGTCGTGATCGAGCATGTTGAAGATCTCGGTGGTGATGCGGGTGTAGAACCACTGGACGATCGCGAGATCGTCTTTCAACCATTGCGGATCGTCGGGGCGAGGAAGACAGTTGGCGGCGACATGCGAGCGCAGGTTGCAGTGGCCGAGGTGGAGATCGAAGAGATGTCTCCAATGGTAGTAGTTGTGGGCGGCGAGATCAAGAACTATGGGGATGTAGGGGCTGACGTCGGAGATTGTGTCAGCAAGAGATATTGGTGCGGCGAGGATCGGTGGAGGGTAGTTTTGTGGAGCTATGGTGAGGGCCAAGAGAGAAGCGGCCGCGGCGTTGGCAGCCTTGGCGATGAGTGCGGCCCGGCGCTCGAAGTAGCCGGGCGGCGGCGGCGGCGGTGGCGTTGGCGGAGCCATACCCTAAACCCTGGGACCGGTATCTGATACCATGAAAGCTGAATAAAACTGTTGCTTATTGATAATTTGGTGCGGCATACAAGAGTATATAAGAGGGTACAAACCGACTTGGGGTAGGGGTACAAAACTGACTTGGACTAGAAGTCGTATACCATAATGACTACTCTAACACTTTTCACCTAGTCATCCAACGGTCCAGAGTTCAGACGGTTAAAATCACCTGGCCTGCCCAACACTGATTCAGTAACATGAAACCCTATTTGTCTTTTTCTTTTGTTTGGAAAACTCGTGACTAATGTAAAAACCGTAAAAATTAGATAACGATAATTTTCAGGCACAAAACATTAGTTAAAATCATAGCAACGTCTGACATTTAATTTTTATTTCAGCAGATAGCATTTAGCCATGTACACAATATTTGTTCTCCAAACCTTTATATAGTTTGAAAATTTACAATTGAACCCTCGTCTCGTTTTCTTACACACAAAGTAAATGCTAATTAATAGCTAGCCAAGCAAATTACACCTGTCACTAGTACAGCTCACAGAAAGACAAGTGGAGGCATGCATGCGAACCAAATCACCGATGCAGGTCACATATACTCCTTCTCAAACCGACATAGCCATTCACCCAGCTATAAATACCACCCATCCCTTTCACCGTGTACCTTTCTACCTCACACACACACACACACACAGAAGTAACCCCACCATCTGCCTTTTCACCTTCTGCCCTGTTGTCCTTCACTACCGTGATGCTCTTTTGGTTGCATGCGTTGCCACCAGGTACTACTCAAGTACCTTGTTTTGTTAGCCCTCCTTGTTTGATGTCTTATCTATCTTCACCTCTATTTGAATCAGACTATGAGCATCTGATTTATATTTCTAGTTACTCTGTAAAAAGAAGAATGATGGCTAGTGAAAGAAAACACACAAATTATATGAAGGTGCGTAGATTTGCAGTTTGGTGATGCATGTATAGCTGAATCATGCTGAGAATTAAATCCCGTATTAATTTAAATAAGGTTTGCATAAAGTCAAGTTTCCTGCACATGATATCTTGTCATGTGTATGATGTAGTGAACATTTGTTGCTTAATGATACTATTCATATGACTAGTTGGCATTGCATAAGGATGCATGGTACTGTTCTATGATACCTCCTCTCGAAGGTCTTAGGATTGGCTTGGGCTTTTCATGAGTTATCTAAAGATGGTTTTCATGATGGTGATGTGACTTACTGCTTGATTTTTTTCTGATAAAGGATACTTGGATAATAAGCACATATCCGAACTCTGCACTACTAGAGTGCACACATGCCAATTTGAACGCGCACACACACAGAGCAAGAAAGCAAAGTCATGAGAGACCAAAAATACTAAGCATAAGGCGTAGACGGTGGGGGGCATGTCTGAAGCCCTGATTGTATCCAGTTCAGCACACTCGCATATCCTGATGCTTCCAAGTCCTAGTCATGTGTGGGTTTTGGCAGCGTGCAAGCATGGCATGATGATACAACAATGGGTAAGCTCTATTCCTTGCTCGGCTCGGGTACGCAAGATTTCTTCCTTGTGAATTATGATCATGTTCCATGTGTTCTCACGCTTAAATAGGACTACTTGATATCATGTGGTGCAACTGCAATGTGGTTGGATGCTTATATGTAATTCAATATTGCCATCATAGAGAGCACATGAAGATTCATGTACGTTTTGAGCGTCCCCTCCATCAATGAAGTAGCTCTATAGTAGACGTGTTGATGTATCTATTCAGCTCATAGCGCAACTTCTTTATATAGCGACATTTTGAGAAAGCTTTTGCAACCGTTGTCTGTTTACTAGAGAAATAAACATCCCTAAGCAACCAAAACCTCTCTTTTTTAGCTGATCAACTGGAATCTTTGGAACACAATCACATATGGACCAAAAGTTATTCGATGATCTTTTGGTAAAAGTTTTACCTAATTCTCTTCAAAGGAAGATGGAAAGGATATGAGTAATACTTTAGTCAACACGAATGCATAGTTCCAACACCAGTCTCCATTCAATCGAAGCATTGCAATGTGTGGCAATGTTTTCATTCTTGATCGCCACCTCCTCGCCTCATATCTGGGTATCTTGGATCGGATGATGACGGCACCTTCGGTGTCATTCTCCATCTAGGGGGCATCATTTTCGAGCAAGTGCTAGCTGGAAAGGGCAGGAGGTGGAGCAGTGGTTCATCTTCAGCATCAACGAGAGTGGGTATCGGCGGCGTGGCGCAGTAGTGTCTCGGTGCTGGACGCGTATTGATGGGCACACGCAGAAGGATGGAGTTGTCTGGAATCATGGTGGCGTCGACGGTAGAAGGGCTTGCCAAGGTCAATGCATTGAGCACTCCTGAACATGGGGCGGGGGAAGATGGCGACGACGGATTATTTTGCGCATCAGGTGTGTGCTTAGGGTCTGCTAGACCAGTTGGAGCTTCCGGCTAGCCAGCGGGTGGATTGATGAGACCACAGGATCTCATGGTGTGTGTTGATGCGAGATCAGAGCACATCATCAAATTTGTAGATATGGTGACAATGTTTGCTAGGAAGGTGGCTTTGATTGTCTCATGTATTTACTTTGCAAGGCTTTGTTCAATAATTTAATAAAAATCATTGTGTGCATCGCTTGATGCAGAGACTGGGATTACCCCCCTTTTCGGAAATATAAACCTCCTCACCTCATGATCTTCGTTGTCGGGTGAGTGGGAGAACACACAAGGACTAGTTAAACGGAATTATAAATACTTGATGTTTTTTGTTGTTTGTAAAAGGACAAGGGGTAGCCCAGGTGACTAGCTCCCACGTGCACTTTGTCCATTTTAGCATGCCATCATGCCAAGTTTTCTCTGATGTGTTCACACTTGGAGTAAAAGACGCTGATCTTACCGTTTGAGAGTTTATGGGCTAAAATGAACCAACTTGTCAAGTTAGGAAACCCGGGTACATTCTACTCATACTAATATTTCTTTAGACTCAGAACATTGCCATTAAAAATATGTTTGGAGAACTATCCTTTAGTTACTTGAGTGATCCTTTGCATATGGCCACAAGACAAGTGAGCAGAAATAAGGTGGCACCCCGTTATGTAGAGCAAATTATCGCTTAAGATTATATTTCAACCCGAGTAATCAAGGAAGTACACCCTGCTTACAAAAATTGCAAAAATGAAATTGATCTAAAGATCATTTGCAGTGCATATCCAAATTATCAAACTTTATTGAGCCTTACCACTAGTTCTGGCAAATCTTTGCATGTGACAAGTATTATTTCTCAACCTCCTCAAAGTTTCCTCGGCAAACATTTTCAGGGAATAATTTATTAAGGTTCTAAGACAGCCCAAACACCAAACTCATGCACAAAGATTAACTCATTTACTACTTCATCGTCTTAAACTAGTATCATATTTATTATGATATGGTACCACAGTATGATACTAATAGCTTCTCTTTCTTCAGTTTATATTGTCTCATGTCATTCATATGACTAGTTGGCATTGCATAAGGATGCATGGTACTATTTTATGACACCTCACTCTCGGAGGTCTTAGGATTGCTTGGAATTTTCGTGAGTTATCTAAAGATGGTTTCATGGTGGTGATGTGACTTACTGCTTGATTTTTTTTTTGGATAAAGGGTGAACTTATTAATATAGCATTACGGGGATACTTGGCATGATAAGCACATACACGAACTCTCCACTACTAGAGTGCACGCATGCTAATTTGAACACGCACACACACCACAGCAAGCAAAGTCATGAGAGATCAAAATTACTAAGCATAAGTCGTAGGTGTTGGAGGGCATGTCTGAAGTCCTGATTGCATCCAGTCCAGCACACTCACATATCCTGATGCTTCCAAGTCCTAGTTATGTGTGGGTTTTGGCAGCGTGCAAGCATGGTGTGATGATACATAGCAATGGGTAAGCTCTAACCTTGCTCAATCATGGCATGATGATACATAGCAATGGGTAAGTTCTATTCCTTGCTCGGCTCGGGTACGCAAGATTTCTTCCTTGTGAATTATGATCATGTTCCATGTGTTCTCACACTTAAATAGGACCACTTCATATCATGTGGTGCAACTTTAATGTGGCTGGATGCTTATATGTAATTCAATATTGCTATAGAGAGCACATGAGCATTCATGTACGTTCTGAGCGTCCCCTCCATCAATGAAGTAGCTCTATAGTAGACACGTTGATCTATCAATTCAGTTCATAGCGCAACTTCTTTATATAGTGACATTTTGAGAAAGCCTTTGCAACCGTTGTCGGCTTACTGAAGAAATAAACATCCCTAAGCAACCAGAATCTTTCTCTCTTTTTAACTGAGCAACCAGAATCTTTGAAACACAATCACATATGGACCAAAAGTTATTCGATGATCTTTTGGTAAAAGTCTTACCTAATTCTCTTCAAAGGAAGATGGAAAGGATGTGAGTAATACTTTAGTCAACACGAATGCACAATCCAACACCAGTCTCCATTCAATTGAAGCATTGCAATGTGGGGTGGTGTTTTCATTCTCGATCGCCACCTCCTCGCCTCATACCTGGGTATCCTGGATCGGACGATGACGGCACCGTCAGTGTCGTTCTCCCTCCTGGGAGCATCGTTTTGGAGCAAGTGCTAGCTGGAAAGGGCGGGAGGTGGAGCAGTGTTGCATCTTCGGCATCGCGGAGAGTGGGTATCGGCGGCGTGGCATAGTGGGGTCTTGGTGCTGGAGCGTGTTGATGGGCACGCGCAGGAGGATGGCGCTGTCTGGCATCATGGTGGCATCGACGGCAGAAGCGTCTGCCAACGTCAATGCATTGAGCACTCCTGAAGATGGGACAACAAAATATAGCGACGATGGAGTATTGACCGCGTGCATGTGGTGTGTGTTTAGGGTCTACTAGACCAGTTGGTGCTCCCGGCTAGCCAGCGAGCGAATTGATGAGACCACCGGATCTCATGGTGTGTGTTGATGAGAGATCAGAGCACATCATCAAATTTGTAGGTATGATGACAGTGTTTGTCAGAAAGGTGACTTTGAGTTGTCTCATGTATTTACTTTGCAAGGTTTTGTTCAATAATTTAATAAAAATCTTTTAGACAAAATAAACGTCCTTACCTCATGATCTTCGTTGTCGGGTGAGTGGGACAACACACAAGTAGTTAAATGGATTTATAAATACTTTTTTTGTTAAAAGGACAAGGGGTAGCCCAGGTGACTAGCTCTGCATGTCATCGTGGCAAGTTTTCTCTGATGTGTTCACACTTGGAGTAAAAGACGCTGATCTTACTGTTTGCTAAAGTGAACCAACTTGTCAAGTTAGGAAACCCGGGTACATTCTACTCATACTAATACTACTCCTTTCGTTTTTAAATATTTGTTTTTTTATAAATTTTAAATGGACTACCACATACAGATGTATATAGACTTATTTTAGAGTGTATATTTACTCATTTTGCTTCGTATGGAGTCACTTGTTGAAATGTTTAGAAAGACAAATATTTAGAAACGGAGGGAGTATTTCTTTAGACTCGGAATATTACCATTAAAAATATATTTCGAGAACTATCCTTTAGTTACTCGAGTGATCCTTTGCATATGGCCACAAGACAAGTGATCAGAAATAAGGTGGCACCCATTATTTAAAGCAATTTATGTGACCGCTATTGCTATTGCCAGGTCCTGGATTTTTTTTGTGAGCCCCCCACGTCGCCTCCCGCTAGGGCGACCCGAGCGGCACCCAAAAACCTAGCCGCCGCCAGCCCGCACTCCCTCCTCCCTCCCTCCGCTACCGCTGGGGGACGTCGCCGGTCTAAGCCCGAGGGCCGACGGTGGTGGCGGAGGACATCACCTATGTCCCGCGTCTCTAGGGTTTTGCGGAGTCCCGATTCGTATGGAGACGCACCCGATCCGATCTGTGGCGCAGCGGCGTCAGAGGCGGCGTGGGCCGCGGGCGCGGCGGCGGCAGCGCGCCATCTACCTTTGGATCGGTGGTAGCGGCATGGAGGGCCTGGTGGTAGCGTCGGCGGCATCGCCAGTCAGATCTGTTATGGCTGGTGCAACCGGCGGTGGTGGTCATCTGTTTCGCCAGAGGTGGTCGGCCCACGGCTGGGTGGTCGGATCTCGAGATTCATCACCTAGTCCCGGCTTCGAGTCGGGGAGACATAGTTGCCGGTGAAAACCGAGTCGTTGGCGGGCGATGGCGGCATTTTGCATCGTTACCTTGATGAAGGCATCGTCGTGTAATTGTTGTCGACCCACTCGTGCTGCTCCGAGGGAAACCTTAGGATCTGGTCTTCTAGATCGAACGATGACGGTATTACTGTTGGGGAACGTAGCATGCAATTTCAGAAAAATTCCTACGATCACGCAAGATCTTTCTTGGAGATGCATAGCAACGAGAGCGGGAGAGTGTGTCCACCTACCCTCGTAGACCGAAAGCGGAAGCGTTAGGTTAACGCGGTTGATGTAGTCGAATGTCTTCACGATCCAACCGATCTCAGTATCGAACGTACGACACCTACATGTTCAGCACACGTTCAGCTCGATGATGTCCCTCGAAATCTTGATCCATCAGAGGGTCGAGAGAGAGTTCCATCAGCATGGTGGCGTGGTGACGGTGATGTTGATGTGATCCGTGTAGGGCTTTGCCTAAGCACTACGACGCTATGACTGGAGGAGTAAACTATGAAGGGCACCGCATATGGCTAAGAGAACAATTGATGTGCCTTTGGGGTGCCCCCCGCCCCCGTATATAAAGGAGAGGGGGAGGAGGTGGCCGGCCAGGAGGAGGCGCGCCAAAGGGGGGAGTCCTACTAGGACTCCACCCCTAGTAGGATTCGCCCCCTTCCTTCCAACGGAGAGGGGAAAGGGGAAAGAGGGGAGAGGGAGAAGGAAAGGGGGGCGCCCCCACCCCTTGTCCAATTCGGATTGGGCAGGGGGGAGGCGCGCGCCACCTCTTGTGGCCTACCTCCCTCTCTCCACTATGGCCTATGAGGCCCATTAACTTTCCCGGGGGGTTCCTGTAACTTCCCGGTACTTCGAAAAATCCCCGAACCTCTCCGGAATCATTCTGGTGTCTGTATATAACCTTCCAATATATCAATCTTTACCTCTCGACCATTTCGAGACTCCACGTCATGTCCGTGATCTCATCCGGGACTCCGAACAAACTTTGGTCACCAAAACACACAACTCATAATACAAATTGTCATCGAACGTTAAGCGTGCGGACCCTACAGGTTCGAGAACTATGTAGACATGACCGATACACATCTCCGGTCAATAACCAATAGCGGAACCTGGATGCTCATATTGGTTCCTACATATTCTACGAAGATCTTTATCAGTCAAACCGCATAACAACATACGTCATTCCCTTTGCCATCGGTATGTTACTTGCCCGAGATTCGATCGTCAGTATCATCATATCTAGTTCAATCTCGTTACTGGCAAGTCTCTTTACTCATTCCATAATGCATCATCCTGCAACTAACTCATTAGTCACATTGCTTGCAAGGCTTATAGTGATGTGCATTACCGAGAGGGCCCAGAGATACCTCTCCGATACTCGGAGTGACAAATCCTAATCTTGATCTATGCCAACCCAACAAATACCTTCGGAGACACCTGTAGAGCATCTTTGTAATCACCCAGTTACGTTGTGACGTTTGATAGCACACAAGGTGTTCCTCCGGTATTCGGGAGTTGCATAATCTCATAGTCAGAGGAATATGTATAAGTCATGAAGAAAGCAATAGCAATAAAACTAAACGATCATTACGCTAAGCTAACGGATGGGTCTTGTCCATCATATCATTCTCTAATGATATGATCCCGTTCATCAAATGACAACACATGTCTATGGTCAGGAAGCTTAACCATCTTTGATTAACGAGCTAGTCAAGTAGAGGCATACTAGGGACACTTTGTTTTGTCTATGTATTCACACATGTACTAAGTTTCCGGTTAATACAATTCTAGCATGAATAATAAACATTTATCATGATATAAGGAAATATAAATAACAACTTTATTATTGCCTATAGGGAATATCTCCTTCAGTCTCCCACTTGCACTAGAGTCAATAATCTAGATTACATAGTAATGATTCTAACACCCATGGAGTCTTGGTGCTGATCATGTTTTGCTCGTGGAAGAGGCTTAGTCAACGGGTCTGTAACATTCAGATCCGTATGTATTTTGCAAATCTCTATGTCTCCCTCCTTAACTTGATCGTGGATGGAATTGAAGCGTCTCTTGATGTGTTTGGTTCTCTTGTGAAATATGGATTCCTTCGCCAAGGTTATTGCTCCAGTATTGTCACAAAAGATTTTCATTGGACCCGATGCACTAGGTATTACACTTAGATCGGATACGAACTCCTTCATCCAGACTCCTTCATTTTCTGATTCCGAAGCAACTATGTACTCCGCTTCACACGTAGATCCCGCCACGACGCTCTGCTTGGAACTGCACCAACTGACAGCTCCACCATTCAATATAAATACGTATCCGATTTGTGACTTAGAGTCATCCGGATCAGTGTCAAAGCTTGCATCGACGTAACCATTTACGACAAGCTCTTTGTCACCTCCATAAACGAGAAACATATCCTTAGTCCTTTTCAAGTATTTCAGGATGTTCTTGACGATGTCCAGTGATCCACTCCTGGATTACTTTGGTACCTCCCTACTAAACTTATAGCAAGGCACACATCAGCTCTGGTACACAGCATTTCATACTTGATAGAACCTATGGCTGAGGCATAGGGAATGACTTTCATTTTCTCTCTATCTTCTGTAGTGGTCGGGCATTGAGTCTGACTCAATTTCACACCTTGTAACACAGGCAAGAACCCTTTCTTTGACTGGTCCATTTTGAACTTCTTCAAAACTTTATCAAGGTATGTGCTTTGTGAAAGTCCAATTAAGCATCTTGATCTATCTCTATAGATCTTGATGCCCAATATATAAGCAGCTTCACCGAGGTCTTTCATTGAAAAATTCTTATTCAAGTATCCTTTTATGCTATCCAGAAATTCTATATCATTTCCGATCAACAATATGTCATCCACATATAATATTCAGAAATGCTACAGAGCTCCCACTCACTCTCTTTTAAATACAAGCTTCTCCAAAAGTCTGTAGAAAACCATATGCTTTGATCACACTATCAAAGCGCATATTCCAACTCCGAGAGGCTTGCACTAGTCCATAAATGGATCACTGGAGCTTGCACACTTTGTTAGCACCTGTAGGATCGACAAAACCTTCTGGTTGCATCATATACAACTCTTCTTCAAGAAATCCATTAAGGAATGCAATTTTGCCATCCATTTGCCAAATTTCATAATCATAAAATTCGGTAATTGCTAACATGATTCGGACAGACTTAAGCATCGCTACAGGTGAGAATGTCTCATCGTAGTCAACTCCTTGAACTTGTCGAAAACCTTTCGCAACAAGTCGAGCTTTGTAGACAGTAACATTACCATCAGCGTCAGTCTTCTTCTTGAAGATCCATTTATTCTCTATGGCTTGCCGATCATCGGGCAAGTCAACCAAAGTCCACACTTTGTTCTCATACATGGACCCCATCTCAGATTTCATGGCCTCAAGCCATTTCGCAGAATCTGGGCTCATCATCACTTCCTCATAGTTCGTAGGTTCGTCATGGTCTAGTAACATGACTTCCAGAACAGGATTACCGTACCACTCTGGTGCGGACCATACTCTGGTTGACCTACGAAGTTTCATGATCATCATCATTAACTTCCTCACTAATTGGTGTAGGCATCACTGGAACTGATTTCCGTGATGAACTAATTTCTAATTTGGGAGAAGGTACAACTACCTCATCAAGTTCTACTTTCCTCCCACTCACTTCTTTCGAGAGAAACTCCTTCTCTAGAAAGAATCCATTCTTAGCAACGAATATCTTGCCTTCGGATCTGTGAAAGAAGGTGTACCCAACAGTCTCCTTTGGGTATCCTATGAAGACGCATTTCTCCGATTTGGGATTGAGCTTATCAGGTTGAAGCTTTTTCACATAAGCATCGCAGCCCCAAACTTTAAGAAATGACAGCTTAGGCTTCTTGCCAAACCACAGTTCATATGGTGTCGTCTCAACAGATTTAGATGGTTCCCTATTTAACGTGAATGCAGCCGTCTCTAAAGCATAACCCCAAAACGATAGCGGTAAATCGGTAAGAGACATCATAGATCGCACCATATCTAATAAAGTACGGTTATGACGTTTGGACACACCATTACGTTGTGGTGTGCCAGGTGGCGTGAGTTGTGAAACTATTCCACATTGTTTCAAATGAAGACCAAACTCATAACTCAAATATTCACCTCCACGATCAGATCGTAGAAACTTTATTTTCTTGTTACGATGATTTTCCACTTCACTCTGAAATTCTTTGAACTTCTCAAATGTTTCAGACGTATGTTTCATTAAGTAGATATACTCATATCTGCTCAAATCATCTGTGAAGGTTAGAAAATAACGTTACCCACCACGAGCCTCAACACTCATTGGACCGCATACATCAGTATGTATTATTTCCAATAAGTCAGTTGCTCACTCCATTGTTCCGGAGAACGGAGTCTTAGTCATCTTGCCCATGAGGCATCAAGTGATTCATAATCAAGTGTCCAAAAGCCCATCAGCATGGAGTTTCTTCATGCGCTTTACACCAATATGACCTAAACGACAGTGCCACAAATAATTTGCACTATCATTATTAACTTTGCATCTTTTGACTTCAATATTATGAATATGTGTATCACTACAATCGAGATTCAACAAAAATAGACCACTCATCAAGGGTGCATGACCATAAAAGATATTATTCATATAAATAGAACAACCATTATTCTCTGATTTAAATGAATAACCGTCTCGCATCAAACAAGATCCAGATAAATGTTCATGCTCAACGCTAGCACCAAATAACAATTATTCAGGTCTAAAACTAATCCCGAAGGTAGATGTAGAGGTAGCGTGCCGAAGGCGATCTCATCGACTTTGGAACCATTTCGCACGCGCATCGTCACCTCGTCCTTAGCAAATCTTCGCTTAATCCATAGCCCCTATTTCAAGTTGCAAATATGAGCAACAGAACCAGTATCAAATACACAGGCGCTACTACGAGCATTAGTAAGGTACACATCAATAACATGTATATCAAATATACCTTTTGTTGGGGAACGTAGTAATTTCAAAAAAATTCCTACGCACACACAGGATCATGGTGATGCATAGCAACGAGAGGGGAGAGTGTGTCCACGTACCCTCGTAGACCGAAAGCGGAAGCGTTAGCACAACGCGGTTGATGTAGTCGTACGTCTTCATGATTCGACCGATCCAAGTACCGAATGCACGGCACCTCCGAGTTCAGCACACGTTCAACCCGATGACGTCCCGCGAGCTCCGATCCAACAAAGCTTCACAGGAGAGTTTCGTCAGCACGACGGCGTGGTGACGGTGATGATGATGGTACCGATGCAGGGCTTCGCCTAAGCACCACTACGATATGATCAAGGTGGATTATGGTGGAGGGGGTACCGCACACGGCTAAGAGATCAATGATCAATTGTTGTGTCTCCAAGGGGTGCCCCCCTCCCCGTATATAAATGAAGGAGAGGAGGAGGGGGCGGCCAAGGAGGAGGAGGCGCGCCCAAGGGGGCAAATCCTACTCCAAGTAGGATTCCCCCCCTTTCCTAGTCCAAGTAGGAGAGGGAAAGGAAGGGGAGGAGAAGAAGAAGGAAAGGGGGGCCGGCCCCCTCGTCCAATTCGATTTGGGCTAGGGGGGCCGCGCGCCCCTAGCTGGCCGCCTCTCCTCTTCCTCCACTTGGGCCCATAAGGCCCAATAACCCCCCGGGAGGTTCCGGTAACCTCCCGGTTCTCCGATATTTATCCGAAACCACCCGGAACACTTTTCGGTGTCCGAATATAGTCGTCCAATATATCGATCTTTACGTCTCGACCATTTCGAGACTCCTCATCATGTCCGTGATCACATCCGGGACTCCGAACTACCTTCGGTACATCAAAATACAAAAACTCTTAATACCGATCGTCACCGAACTTTAAGCGTGCGGACCCTACGGGTTTGAGAACTATGTAGACATGACCGAGACACGTCTCCGGTAAATAACCAATAGCGGAACCTGGATGCTCATATTGGCTCCCACATATTCTACGAAGATCTATATCGGTCAAACCGCATAACAACATACGCTGTTCCCTTTGTCATCGATATGTTACTTGCCCGAGATTCGATCGTCGGTATCTCAATACCTAGTTCAATCTCGTTACCGGCAAGTCTCTTTACTCGTTCCGTAATACATCATCCTGCAACTAACTCATTAGTTACAATGCTTGCAAGGCTTATAGTGATGTGCATTACCGAGTGGGCCCAGAGATACCTCTCCGACTATCGGAGTGACAAATCCTAATCTCGAAATACGCCAACTCAACAAGTACCTTCGGAGACACCTGTAGAGCACTTTTATAATCACCCAGTTACGTTGTGATGTTTGGTAGCACACAAAGTGTTCCTCCGGTAAACGGGAGTTGCATAATCTCATAGTCATAGGAACATGTATAAGTCATGAAGAAAGCAATAGCAACATATTAAATGATCAAGTGCTAAGCTAACGGAATGGGTCAAGTCAATCACATCATTCTCCTAATGATGTGATCCCGTTAATCAAATGACAACTCATGTCTATGGCTAGGAAACATAACCATCTTTGATCAACCAGCTAGTCAAGTAGAGGCATACTACTGACACTCTGTTTGTCTATGTATTCACACATGTATCATGTTTCCGGTTAATACAATTCTAGCATGAATGATAAACATTTATCATGATATAAGGAAATAAATAATAATTTTATTATTGCCTCTAGGGCATATTTCCTTCAGTCTCCCACTTGCACTAGAGTCAATAATCTAGATTACAAAGTAATGATTCTAACACCGATGGAGCCTTGGTGCTGATCATGTTTTGCTCGTGGAAGAGGCTTAGTCAACGGGTCTGCAACATTTAGATCCGTATGTATCTTCAAATCTCTATGTCTCCCACCTGGACTTGATCCCAGATGGAGTTGAAGTGTCTCTTGATGTGCTTGGTTCTCTTGTGAAATTTGGATTCCTTTGCCAAGGCAATTGCACCAGTATTGTCACAAAAGATTTTCATTGGACCCGATGCACTAGGTATGACACCTAGATCGGATATGAACTCCTTCATCCAGACTCCTTCATTTGTTGCTTCCAAAGCAGCAATGTACTCCGCTTCACATGTAGATCCCGCCACGACGCTCTGTTTAGAACTGCTCCAACTGACAGCTCCACCGTTCAATATAAACACGTATCCGGTTTGCGATTTAGAATCGTCCGGATCAGTGTCAAAGCTTGCATCAACGTAACCATTTACGATGAGCTCTTTGTCACCTCCATAAACAAGAAACATATCCTTAGTCCTTTTCAGGTATTTCAGGATGTTCTTGACCGCTGTCCAGTGATCCACTCCTGGATTACTTTGGTACCTCCCTGCTAAACTAATAGCAAGGCACACATCAGGTCTGGTACATAGCATTGCATACATGATAGAGCCTATGGCTGAAGCATAGGGAACATCTTTCATTTTCTCTCTATCTTCTGCAGTGGTCGGTCATTGAGTCTTACTCAACTTCACACCTTGTAACACACGCAAGAACCCTTTCTTTGCTTGATCCATTTTGAACTTCTTCAAAACTTTGTCAAGGTATGTGCTTTGTGAAATTCCAATTAAGCGTCTTGATCTATCTCTATAGATCTTGATGCCCAATATGTAAGCAGCTTCACCGAGGTCCTTCATTGAAAAACTCTTACTCAAGTATCCTTTTATGCTATCCAGAAATTCTATATCATTTCCAATCAACAATATGTCATCCACATATAAGATTAGAAATGCTACAGAGCTCCCACTCACTTTCTTGTAAACACAGGCTTCTCCAAAAGTCTGTAAAAAACCATATGCTTTGATCACACTATCAAAACGTTTGTTCCAACTCCGAGAGGCTTGCACCAGTCCATAAATGGATCACTGGAGCTTGCACACTTTGTTAGCACCCTTTGGATCAATAAAACCTTCAGGTTGCATCATATACAACTCTTCTTCCAGAAATCCATTCAGGAATGCAGTCTTTACATCCATTTGCCAAATTTCATAATCATAAAATGCGGCAATAGCTAACATGATTCGGACGGACTTAAGCATCGCTACGGGTGAGAAGGTCTCATCGTAGTCAACTCCTTGAACTTGTCGAAAACCTTTTGCAACAAGTCGAGCTTTGTAGACAGTAACATTACCATCAGCGTCTGTCTTCTTCTTGAAGATCCATTTATTCTCGATGGCTTGCCAATCATCGAGCAAGTCAACCAAAGTCCACACTTTGTTCTCATACATGGATCCCATCTCAGATGTCATGGCCTCAAGCCATTTTGCGGAATCTGGGCTCATCATCGCTTCCTCATAGTTCATAGGTTCGTCATGGTCTAGCAACATGACCTCCAGAACAGGATTACCGTACCACTCTGGTGCGGATCTTACTCTGGTTGACCTACGAGGTTCGGTAGTAACTTGATCTGAAGTTTCATGATCATCATCATTAGCTTCCTCACTAATTGGTGTAGGTGTCACAGGAACCGGTTTCTGTGATGAACTACTTTCCAATAAGGGAGCAGGTACCGTTACCTCATCAAGTTCTACTTTCCTCCCACTCACTTCTTTCGAGAGAAACTCCTTCTCTAGAAAGGATCCATTCTTAGCAACAAAAAGTCTTGCCTTCGGATCTGTGATAGAAGGTGTACCCAACTGTTTCTTTTGGGTATCCTATGAAGACACATTTCTCCGACCTGGGTTCGAGCTTATCAGGTTTAAGCTTTTTCACATAGGCATCGCAGCCCCAAACTTTAAGAAACAACAACTTTGGTTTCTTGCCAAACCACAGTTCATAAGGAGTCGTCTCAACGGATTTAGATGGTGCCCTATTTAACGTGAATGCAGGCGTCTCTAAAGCATAACCCCAAAACGATAGCGGTAAATCGGTAAGAGACATCATAGATCGCACCATATCTAATAAAGTACGGTTATGACGTTTGGACACACCATTACGTTGTGGTGTGCCAGGTGGCGTGAGTTGTGAAACTATTCCACATTGTTTCAAATGAAGACCAAACTCATAACTCAAATATTCACCTCCACGATCAGATCGTAGAAACTTTATTTTCTTGTTACGATGATTTTCCACTTCACTCTGAAATTCTTTGAACTTCTCAAATGTTTCAGACGTATGTTTCATTAAGTAGATATACTCATATCTGCTCAAATCATCTGTGAAGGTTAGAAAATAACGATACCCACCACGAGCCTCAACACTCATTGGACCGCATACATCAGTATGTATTATTTCCAATAAGTCAGTTGCTCGCTCCATTGTTCCGGAGAACGGAGTCTTAGTCATCTTGCCCATGAGGCATGGTTCGCAAGTACCAAGTGATTCATAATCAAGTGATTCCAAAAGTCCATCAGTATGGAGTTTCTTCATGCGGTTTACACCAATATGACCCAAATGGCAGTGCCACAAATAAGTTTCACTATCATTATCAACTCTGCATCTTTTGGCTTCAACATTATGAATATGTGTGTCACTACTATCGAGATTTAACACAAATAGACCACTCTTCAAGGGTGCATGACCATAAAAGATATTACTCATATAAATAGAACAACCATTATTCTCAGATTTAAATGAACAACTGTCTCGCATCAAACAAGATCCAGATATAATGTTCATGCTCAACGCTGGCACCAAATAACAATTATTCAGGTCTAAAACTATTCCCGAAGGTAGATGTAGAGGTAGCGTGCCGACAGCAATCACATCGACTTTGGAACCATTTCCCACGCGCATCGTCACCTCGTCCTTAACCAGTCTTCGCTTAATCCGTAGTCCCTATTTCGAGTTGCAAATATTAGCAACAGAACCAGTATCAAATGCCAAGGTGCTACTGCGAGCTCTGGTAAGGTACATGTTGGGGATATTACTACTGGGTGTAAACCGGCCAGGAGAGGCCGGGTTAACCCCATAATGGTTCACTGTATTTGAAGCCCATGAAGACATAGACGGTGACGCTTTATGAAGGCCAGGGCCCAAAGCCGGTTTAAGGCCTGTAGACATAAACCGACATTGATATGTAAACTTGTGTTGTAAGATAGAAAGAGTAGAGACCGAGCCGGACACGTTGATGAGCCGGCCTCGGGATTCTGTAAACCGACGGGCGTCAACCCATGTATATAAGGGGACGACCCGGCGGCGGTTTAGAGAGAACAGACGACAACTCGAGACTCAGGCACGTATTCGCTCCCTGGTCATCGAAACCCTAGCAACTCCACAACAACTGGATTAGGCCTTTACCTTCACCGCAAGGGGCCGAACCAGTATAAACTCTTTGCGTCCCTTGTCCTCTTTAACCCCTTTAAGCTAACCCGTAGCGATGGCTCCACGACTAAGTCCTTTCCCTAGGACATCTGCCGTGACAAAACCACGACAGTTGGCGCCCACCGTGGGGCTATCGCACGATGGTTTCGAGTTCTTAGAGGGCAGCTTCGACGGACTCAAGGGTTACGCTGTGGGCCGGATGACCAGGAGTCGTCACGGCAAGCTCTACATCGACGACGTAGGCTGGGGCCCAGAGGCCGGCTCAATCGAGTACGGGTACCGGGTCCCCTTCGGCGGCATACACGTTTTCATTGGCAAGATCGGTGAACCGGGACCTGAGCCGGACATCTGCACCGACATCATCGAGACGGCTCAGCATGCGAGATCTGCCCGGGTTAAGCCCGTCATGAAGCGTGCCTTCGTGGGAGTCATCCACGGAGTGGAATCTGAGGATAGATCAGAATCTGGTGGTGAAACCGTCGTTTATTCCGGCGACGAGTCATCAACCGGAGAGACCGAGTCATTGTATCAGTTGCAAGATGGCCGGATTGGGGGCTGTTCCGATGGCGACAGTATTCCGGACCCCTTTGATCCGTCAAATCGGGTTGCGATCTTCATGGCCGGTACACAGCCAGTGGTCCACTCTTCGACCACAGCGGCGGTGATTTCCGGATCAGCAGCAGCGACAGCGGCCGGGGCAGGAGCCCTGTGCGACCGCCGGCTCAGGTTTTATCTAATTTGTTCGACGCTTTGGCAACACTGATGGCGGAGGTTAACCCGGCAAATCCGGATGAGCATACCGCGGAGATTGCAAAGGTGAAGGATCAGATAACGCAGGCCAAGGCCGATTTGGCAGCGGAGGATGCCAGGATGGCTGCAGAATGGGCCGCATTAGATGCACATGCCTATTGGCTTATGTTGGATCAGAGTGTGTCAAACGATGTTATGAGAAGAAGGTACCGATCTCACCTGCCGCCGGTTTATGAGGCCAGGAACCTCTTTAATACCCCAGGAGCAGGGACCAGTAATCCGCCAGTGGTAAACCGGGCAGAGGCACCTGGAACGGGAGCGCCGGTTCAGCCGCGTCCAACAGATCCACCCCGTCAGAACAACGTTCCGTCGCAACATGTCCCAACACCACCGGGTCACTATTCTAACCCGATGGATAACATTGTCGCTGCCGCTTCACGATTGGCGGCTCTCCCGATCGAAGGCGAGTCCCCAGTAGCGGTCGAGACGCGACGGGCTAGGGAGCTCCTTCAGACAGCTTTGACTCAGCAACAGGCTTATTCATATAGTCGCGAAAGGATCCATTCTACTCCCCGCCCAAGCCGAAGTTATAGCAGGCGTATTGATGAACCGACCGTGTCAAGCAGTGCGCGAAATCGTGATCCGCCCCGTGGCCATAACTCGGCGGGTGGCGGTGGTGATGCTCAGGATGTGGTGGATCGTGCTAGGGCACGTCGAGAGGCCGAGTTAGCGGCGCAGCATGAGGCCCGCCAACTTACCCCGGTTCGTCCAACCACGTCGGTGGAACCAGGAGTTACTTCCAGCTCTTTGGGAGTGTCGTGTCTCGTCCCAGCGTTGCGCAACGTGCGCCTACCCAAGGATTTCAAGGGCCCACGTAAAGTGCTGAATTACACCGCCAATTTATCCCCTGAGTCATGGGTTGAAAGCTATGAGATGGCAATGGAAATGCTGGATGTGGACGATGCGGCGTGTGCTAAATACTTCACCATGATGCTGGAGGGGACATCCCGCACTTGGCTGAAGAACTTGCCGGCTAACTCTATTGGGTCATGGGCCGAGTTAAGGGCCTGGTTTATCCAGAATTTCAAGGATACATGCAAGCAGCCCATGTCGATTGTGGACTTAGCTTCCTATGTCCAGGAAAAAGGAGAATCAACAACCCGTTGGGTGCACCGGGTTTTGGAGATTTTGCATTCATCAGACCGCATCAACACTGATACAACAGTTTTAACATTGGAAGGCAATTGCCGGTTTGCACCTCCGAAGTTGAAGTTGGGACGGCTTAAACGTCATTGTAATGACATGGGAACACTTATGGCAGCTCTGGTAAAGTATGCCGACTCTGATAGTACCAAGGAACCTGAGTCTGACGATGACAAGACAGGGAAGGGAAAGAAGAGCGGCAATACCAAGGGGCAGCAGCATAACCCGGCGGGTCATGGTAACAACGGTAAGCGTAAAGCGGATAACAGTTTGGATTTTGTGGCTAATACCAACACGCAGGACAAGGGCCAACGGCGTAAGGGTAAGCCGCCCCGGTGTAGTGGAGGACCAAGTCCTAACCCGGAGCGCCTGCCTTATCTGTTAAACCAGCCTTGCCCAAAGCACGGGTCGCAGGACAAACCGGCTACGCACCTCTGGAAGGATTGTTATATCATGCAGGAGTTCAAAAATTCCGATTTTTTCGATATGATCATGGACCGGGCGGCGGTTCAGGCCCCGGATCTCATGGTCCGGGTTTTGGTGGAGGCAGTTCCGGTTCAGGTTTTCACGATAATCAGAGTGGGCATGGCAATCAGGGCAATCAAGGTGGTTATAATCATCAAGGAAATCAGCAGCAGCAGTAGTCGGGTTGCCAAAGCAACCCGAAGCAGTTGAATAGCGGGCAGTATCATGTCTTCACCACTATCCTGGACAAGCGCAATCAGAAGCTTCATAAAAGGGCAGTGAATTCCGTTGAACCGGCGGTGCCCCGTTATCTACGCTGGTCTGAACAGCCTATTGTGTGGAGTCGAGAGGATCATCCACCCCGGGTTGATAATCCGGGTCATCTGGCGTTGGTGGTGACACCTCAGGTGGGAGGTTATAAGTTCACCAAAGTACTCATGGATGGGGGGAGTAGTATCAACATCCTCTACCATGAAAATTTCCGTCGCATGGGGTTAACAGATAAAAATCTTAAACCGTCCAACACAGTCTTCCATGGAGTGGTGCCTGGTAAATCGGCATATCTAGTTGGTAAGATAGCTTTGGAGGTTGCTTTTGGTGATGAACATGATTCAAGATCAGAGACGTTGACCTTCGAGGTGGTGAAAATCAAGAGCCCATATCATGCCCTGTTTGGACGGCCGGCTTATGCTAAGTTTATGGCAAGGCTCTGTGATGTCTATCTGCAGCTCAAGATGACGGGTCATAAGGGGACTATCATAGTGCACGGGAGCCGCAAGATCACTTTGGAATGTGAGGAAGGTGATGCGGCATATGCTGAGTCGGTTTGTGCAACAGAAGAGTTGAAGTTCTACAATGACAATGTTGATCCGGCGGATATGACTTTTTTGAAAAAGCCATCTACAGAGCATGAATCGGCCTTGAAGTTTAAATCAGCTGATGAGACTAAGCTTGTTGATTTTGTTCCTGGCGATTCATCCAAGCAGATTAGCATCAGCGCTAACTTGGATCCGAAATAGGAAAGCGCGCTCATCGAGTTCATCCGTGAGAACCGGGACATCTTTGCATGGAAGCCTTCTGACATGCCAGGTGTACCAAGGGAACTCGCTGAGCACACACTTAATGTCGATCCCAAGTTTAAACCGGTCAAGCAGTTTCTTCGTCGGTTTAATGAAGAAAGACGCAAGGCTATTGGTGAAGAGGTAGCCAGGCTCTGGGCGGCTGGGTTTATCATCGAAGTGTTTCATCCTGAGTGGTTGGCTAATCCGGTGTTGGTACTTAAGAAGAATGGCACTTGGCGTATGTGTGTGGATTACACAGATCTCAACAAGGCTTGCCCAGCAGATCCTTTTGCCCTCCCGCGTATTGATGAAATCATTGATGCTACGGCGGGTTGCGAGCGTTTGAGCTTTCTGGATGCGTATTCTGGTTACCATCAGACCAAAATGGCAGTTAAGGACCAGGAGAAGACAGCCTTCATAACTCCCTTTGGAGCCTTCTGCTATGTGTCTATGCCCTTTGGGCTTAAGAGTGCCCAGGCGACTTATCAGCGGTGTGTGCAGAATTGTCTTCATGATCAGATCGGTCGCAATGTTCATGCCTATGTGGATGATATTGTGGTGAAATCCAGAAAGGAGGAGACATTGATTGATGACTTGAAGGAGACTTTTGATAACCTCCGGGTTTATAAAATGATGCTTAACCCGGCCAAGTGTGTCTTTGGTGTACCGGCAGGCAAACTCTTGGGTTTTCTAGTATCTAACAAAGGCATCGAAGCTAATCCGGAGAAAATCACGGCTATAACTTCTTTGGCTAAACCGAAGTGTATCAATGATGTTCAACGCCAGGCAGGCTGGATTGCCGCGTTGAGCCGGTTTATCAGTCGCCTTGGTGAGAAGGTCATTCCTTTATATCAGATGCTGAAGAAAACGGATAACTTCGTCTGGAGTAATGCCGCCAATGAAGCATTTGAGGACTTAAAGCGGCAGCTTGCTAATCCGCCGGTTCTTGCTGCTCCTGTTGATAAGGAGCCATTATTCCTATATGTGGCAGCTAACGCCCGGGCTGTTAGCGTGGCTATTGTGGTGGAGCGCAAGGAGGCCGGAAAGGAGTACCCGGTTCAACGGCCGGTTTATTATATCAGTGAGGTACTTACTGAGTCCAAGCAAAGGTACCCGCATTGGCAGAAGCTGGTGTATGGAGTTTTCATGGCAAGCCGGAAGCTTAAGCAATATTTCCAAGGTCATCCCATCACGGTGGTCATCTCTGCTCCTTTGGGGGATATAATCCAGAACAGGGAAGCAACTGGCCAGATTGCCAAGTGGGCTATTGAGCTTGGGCCTCATGGGTTGGAGTATATGCCCCGGACGGCGATCAAATCTCAGGCACTTGTGGATTTCATCAATGATTGGAAAGAACTACATGCGCCAGAGGAGAAGCCGGATCATACTTATTGGACTATTCATTTTGATGGGTCCAAGCAATTGGAGGGCTCGGGGGCTGGAGTCGTATTAACTTCCCCACGAGGTGATAAGTTTTGTTATGTTCTCCGTTTAATGTTCCCTTGCACTAACAATGCAGCTGAATATAAGGCTCTACTCCATGGTCTTCGGATGGCTAAAGAGATGAATCTAAGCCGAGTTAAGTGCTTCGGTGACTCAAACCTAGTGGCTCAACAAGTGTCCAGTACTTGGGATTCCAAGGACTCACTCATGGCAGCGTATCGTCGAGAGGTGGATATTGTTGCAGGTCACTTCCAAGGTTATCAGGTCGATCATGTGGACCGGCGGAAGAATGAAACGGCAGACACTTTAAGCCGCTTGGGTTCCCAGCGTAAACCGGTTCCACCCAATGTTTTCCTGGATGTGCTGCATAATCCGTCCGTCAAGCTCCCTGGTGAAGAGGATTTGGTTGTTCCTGATCCGGAAGCTCAGTTGGTGGCGGCTCTTCATGTTATCCCGGATTGGACGGTCCCATATTTGGCGTATATGAACCGGGGCGAGTTACCAGAAGATGAAACTTCGGCCAGGCAGATAATCCGGCGGTCCAAGTCCATGACTATTATCAACGGAGAGTTACATCATTGCAGTGTGACAGGGGCGTTTCAATGCTGCGTGTCTCCTGAAGAAGGCCGCAAAATTTTGCGTGAGATCCACGAAGGAGATTGTGGTCACCACGCCGGTTCAAAATCTCTGGTAGCCAAAGCGTTTCGTCACGGTTTCTATTGGTTGACGGCTCATGCTGATGCCGAGGACTTGGTCAAAAGGTGTGATGGATGTCAAAAATTCTCACGACGCGCTCATGTATCGGCTCAAGAATTGAGGATGATTCCAATCACTTGGCCGTTTGCAACTTGGGGGCTGGATATGGTTGGGCCCTTTAAGAGATCCAAGGACAAGAAGACCCACCTTTTGGTGGCGGTTGATAAGTTCATGAAGTGGGTGGAGGCAGAGCCAGTCAGTAAGTGTGATGCGGCCATAGCGGTTCAATTCATCAAAAAGGTGATCTTCCAGTTTGGCTTTCCACACAGCATTATAACAGATAATGGTACCAATCTGTCAAAGGGTGCTATGAAGGAGTTCTGTCAACGTAAGCACATCCGGCTTGACGTATCATCAGTGGCTCACCCCCAGTCCAATGGTCAAGCGGAGAGGGCTAATCAAGAGATCTTGAGAGGCATGAAACCCCGGCTTATGGTTCCTTTGCAACGGACGCCGGGTTGTTGGGTAGAGGAGTTACCTTCTGTGTTATGGAGCATCAATACCACACCCAACAGATCGATGGGTTACACGCCTTTTTCATGGTTTATGGAGCGGAGGCGGTTCTTCCTAGTGACATCCGTCATGACTCACCTCGTGCAGCGGCGTATGTTGAAGCTGACAATGAGCAAGCACGACAAGAAGCACTTGATCTGTTAGATGAGGAGCGTGACATGGCAGCAGCCCGTTCGGCGATTTATCAGCAAGATCTGCGTCGCTATCACAGCCGCCGGGTTAAAACCAGAACCTTTCAAGAAGGCGATTTGGTGCTTCGACTCATCCAGGATCAGACGGATATGCACAAGTTATCCCCCCTGGGAAGGACTCTTTGTGGTCAGCAAGAATCTGCACAACGGGTCATACTACCTAATCGATGTTCGAGATCACAAGACTCACGTAAATCGGAGGAGGAGACCCACAGGCCGTGGAATATCGCTCATCTTCGGCCCTACTATACTTGAGCCATAGGCTCTGCTTATGTACATAGTTATGACAATGTATATATTATAAACCGGAGCCTCAGCTAAAGCGGGGTATCTGTTGTTTCCTTATATCATGTGTGGTTACATGGGGGCTTCTGTTCATAAAGCGGCGTCCGGTTTACCCCTTGATTCAGCTTATTAAAGCTTTATATAAAAATCACTTGGGGGCTTGGTTGCATTTGAACCATAGCTACACGTCTTGATCGGCGCAATGCCACAATATCACTTGGGGGCTTGGTGGTATTCGAACCATAGTCACACCTCTTGATCGGCTCAAAGCCAAATTACTCCGGGGCCAAAGAGAGTGTTGCAAAACAACAACTCAAACATAGGCACCCACTGAGCACAGCTCAAAATGTTACTTGGGGATTCTTTGTTGTCACAATGAACAAAGAATCTACACTTGTAATAGGCTATCAAGCCACGGCTTGGAAGCCTGGTGTATACACCTAAAACCCCGGGTTAGCCTGCCTTCTTAAGTAAGTCACTCCGCCCAGGTAAACCTGCTATGACCCGTCGAACTTTGACAAGTTACTCTGATAAGACCCTGAACTTGTCAAGTTAAAACGACGATTGGTTAAGGATTGAGGACCATCTTAAAAGGCTTTGTAAAATGGTTTAACTCAGTGGCCCGGCAGCCCATGAAAAGCCTCGAATTTGGGGCCTGACAGCCCATGAAAAGCCTCGACTACAAGTTTTCATCTGCTATTTGCCAAGTTTTTCTCCTTTAATGAGATTTATAATGTTTTTTGATAAACCGGCGTTTATTAACCCGGCTTGACTTTCAACTATAAGTTGTCAGTTTATGATTAGTTATAGTCCGGAGACTATCAACCCGGTCTGGTTTCGACTATGAGTCGCCAGGAGTGAATATGGGTAAACCGGTGTTTCTCACAACCCGGAACGGTTTTATCGTAAACCGGCACAATATGACAGGAGTTATTGATACTCTGGATTAGGGTTATTACCCTCACTACAACAGTTGGTCAGCCAACATTATGACTCAAGGTCACAGGTATCAATTATTTTCATATTTGATTATCTTTTTACAAGCCTCGGTTATAAACCCTGGCTATATATCTGGGCATCATGACCTGTCCGGCGGTAAACCGCCAAGACACTATCTACTTCTTGTGTGCAGGAATAGCTTGAGTAAATCGCTACGGTTTATGATCATCGTATGTCTTAAGCATGGCTGATTAACAAGTGCCAGGCACAAATAAATATGCACGATGGCATAGCAGACCAAGTGTTTTAACTAGCCCATTACAAGGCGTTTCAGTGCCCAAAAGGATAATTGTTTCTCAATAAGCATTGCAGCACGTGGAAGAATAAACCGGCCTCCGGATCATGATTCGTCTCCAGCCTGACCTAACGGCTGCGGATCATCTTGCACCAGTTCATCCTCTTCATCTCTACGCAGCGGCTGGAAGTCAATAGTTGTCCAGTAGATCCCAGTTAGGGCTTGGAACACAGCTTCGTCGCTTATAAGGGTGGACGGTTCAATGTCAGGGGCATAAGTATGCTTACGAATTGGCGGGATGAGATTTTGAACTTCAGGAGTTGGTGCGGCCACACGTTTGTTGTTAACGTCATAACTTGCCTGATAATGTGAAAGATCAGCTTCTTCAGCTAGTTGGCAAGCCAGCGGACGTACTTCCCAGTTTATTGCTCGAAGGTCATCATTCCCGAATTCTGATCCGTCTTCTTTTAAGCTCGGATAGCCTTTGCTGACATCCTCCGGATCAAGATCAGGCACCCACGCCTTTGCCTGGGTTAGTGCGGTCAGAGCACCAGCCCTTGCAGTAGATCTTTTTAGTTCTTCTACCTGGGCAGGCAGCATAGACAGCCTTTCTAAGGTATCCTTGATTAGCGTTGGGGGCAGTTTATTGTGTGAAGCGGTGCAGATGATTCGTTGCGCGCCGGTATACAACTGCTCTATCAGCGTGTAGGCATCCTTCAGCTTCTTCTGTACATCAGAGCCCAGATGACTAATGCGAGTTCCTGCATCATTACAAACGCCAGTAAACCGGCAACGCATGGGAAGATATGTTGAAAGTGTAAAGCAAGGATGTTTACCGAACACAGCAGCAGTCATGGCATGTATCTGCCGCTTTACGCCAGTCAGCTCATCTACCACCGGTTTAAGAGCTGCTTCTGCGTCCTTGGCTCTCTTTCACAAAGCGGATTTTTCTGTCTCCCAATCTGCCCGCTCCTTGTTGAAGCTCTCTTTCAGTTTCTCCATAGCGTCTAAAGCGCTGGTCAACTCTTCCTTGGCCTTGGAGGTTTCGGCTTGCTGAGATTTGATGTTCTCTTGTAGATCAGCGGTTTGAGCTTCCTTTTTTCTCAGCTCAGCTTGTAACAGACAGAAGTATAATGAGTTGGTAATACATGTTTGAAGTACCAAGCACATAACAAGTTATGCGCTTGATACTTGGGGGCTAATGCATATTTGCTCCTTATAAGATATTTCTATAAAGTCCCAGCACAATACAAGTATTATTCTTGGCACTTGGGGGCTAATGTATGTTTGCTCAAAGTGACATTTTGGGTTTTCTTCTGTACAGTCCCGGTTCATCTTCCTAAGTTAAACCGTCCCTCGGAGACTAAGTATGCCAAATTAAGATATTACAAAGTCCCGGTTTAGATTGGTATCATAAACCGTCACTTGGGGGATACTGGAGTTGCTATTTGAAACTGGACATAAGAGAAATAGTTGTGTGGTTACCTCAAATCGCTCCTTCATCAGATTTACTAAACCGGCATCGTAATCACGACTGGTATACAGACGGTTCAAGAAGCCAGAGTGAATGTCTTGGGCGTTGAGATGGGCGTAGCTGGACAAATCGGTGCTCAATTTGCCTTTGCCCATAGCAGCAAGTTCATCCTTGGCGCTATGTTTGGATAAAGCGACCGGGTTGCCAGGAGCGGTGTGACTAACGCCGGTAATCATAACATCATCCTCTTTATCATCAGCAGCCTTTACTGGAGTTGGCGGTTTATCAGTAGCTTTAGCTGGACTGGCCGATTTATCATCAGGTCGGACCGGGATGGTCGGTTTGTCAGCATGGCTTGTGGTGTCAATTTCTACTTGTTCAGTAAACAAGTCTTGATCTTGAGGCGGCGGATCATTAAGCATGGCATCAGCATCGGTTTCTTCTGGGTCTGGAGTCTTTTCTGGTTCAACAGCCACATTATCATCAGCCGGTTTATTTAACCGAGCCTTCTTGCTGGGTCTAGGCTTGGCGCTGAGAAAAATAAACATGAAGATCAGTACAGTATGTGAAAATAACACATCAAGGATAAAATCAAGTGCATAGCTCACCTAGGAACTGTTTTGAGGGGTGGAAGCTTTGTGGCCGATGACTCGCCAAAAGATGAGTGGGAAGTGCCCTGATAATTTGAATCAGACGGGTTAAGAGGCTGTCGGAAACAACCCGCCTTGGGGCAAGAAGTGTCAAGAGTATAAGAGACCTCCGATCGGCGTTTCCGAACCGGAGTGTTTGGTAAACCGACGGAGGTAACTACCTGGCCGCTGTGCCGGGTCGTGCGGCGAGCTTCGTGTTGCTGCGTCTTCAAAATAAAGTTGGGGTCCAAGTAAGCAAGGGGGTGAGAAAAATTTACTTTCCGGTTTGCTCGACGGATTTTCGATGTTGGCAGAGGATCTGAATCGGAGGAAAGAATGATTACCTCTACGTCATCAGCTTGACTGCCTTCAGCGTCGTCCTGATAATAGTCATTGTCAATGAGGTGTATGAAAAATGAACCTAGAGAGTCAAGTTCTACCTCTGAGTCCAGATTAGCCACATTGTCATCAGCATTTGGCTCGGAAGATGCACTGGCCCTTTTCTTGGCAGGTTTTTTAACAACCTTGGTCTTCGGGCAAAGTGGCTTGGCCGGTTTATCTTGTGGTTTTTTCTTCCAGAACAGATCATCGCCCTGTCAAAGATGGACAAGATTTTCAGAGAATATTTTGAAAGAAGCAAGTTAAAGTAACAAAAGGGTATATGATCCTTACCTTTGGCGGTTTATTGGAAACACAGAAAGGGCTTAATCCGGTCTGGCTACAGACAACTTCCGGTTCATTCAGCATCTTCTTCACAGCCTCAGTAACTTTCGCATCGGTAAGCTGAGTATCAATGTGTCGTTGAGGATCCTTCAAACTCCCGGTGTATTCACACATTAAACCGGGGGGTCGGCTTAAGGGCAATATGCTCCAAGTTATCCAACAATGAGCAAAGTCAACACCTGTTAAACCATTTGCCATGAAGGCTCTAAGCTTTGACAGTTGTGGAGCATAGGTGGACCTTTCCTTGGCAGTTAATCTTTGAGGAAAAGGATGTGTATTGCTGAGATGGTGAGGCCGGTAACCCGGCAAGGGGTTTTCATCAGTTGGAGATGTGTCTTTGCAGTAAAACCAAGTTTGGTTCCACTCCTTGGGGTGACTATGAAGCTTGGCATGAGGGAAACTGACTTCTTTCCTTTGTTGAACCGCCATTCCGCCAAGTTCAGTATTGGGTCCATCTGTGAACTCTATGCGACGGTTTAAGTGGAAGAAATCTCTAAACAATTCAATTGTGGGATCCTCTTGAAGATAAGCCTCACAAAACACTTGGAAATGGCAGATGTTGGACACAAAATTTGGACCGATGTCCTGAGGGTGAAGCTGGAAACTGGCAAGCACGTCTCAGAAGAATTTTGAACCGGGAGGGCTAAAACCTCAACCCAGATGGTCAACAAAAATGACTACTTCTCCGTCCTTGGGTTCAGGAGGATTTTCCGGACCAGGGGCCCTCCAGTGGATGACCTCTTTCTTGGCTAAGGCACCAGTTGCGACACATCTGTTCAACTGTTCTTCAGTGACTCGGGAAGGAACCCAGTTGCACTCATAGACTTGTTTGGCCATTTCAATGACAAGCTGAAACATAATTATTGCCGGTTTAAAGATTCACAATGGACAACTATAAAGCGGTGCAAGGATGTATGCATATTGTTAAACCGGAGTTTGTTATTGGTAAACCGGAGTCTGACAATCGACAAAGTGCAAAGACAAATGCATTGGCGGTTCAATAGGGGACTAATGGTACCTACCGGATCATCATTTTTCTATCAGATTAAACCGCCTAATCTGGTACTGAAGATACAGATCTAAGATGTGTAAGTGAAGGAAAAACAAGTTTCACAGCCTGGCATAGTAATTTCAGATCTGTCGTGCGTTGGAAAATCAAAATATATTTTGACCTAATTTCAAGTGCTCGAACAATTCAGCAAGTTCAGATGAGTTTTGTATAAAGCAGATTCCCTAATGAGGAAAAAGGAGTTTAAACTACAAGGCACTGAAAAATATCAGATCTAACTCGCCGTTGGTACTACTGAAGAGGAACAAGGAAGAACAGCTCCAAGAACTTCGAAGAACTCTGATGAACACTGAACCCTAATGGTGGATTTAGAGTGAGGAGAAGAGGAACTTACTGGTGCTGAGGAAGCAGCGGAGGATCGCCGCGTTTCTCTGGTGCGATCAGGTTGATGCAGCGGCCGTTATTGAGGCGGATGCGAAGATCGACGGCGGCGGCAGAGCTCGAAGGTTGGTCGGCACGAGGAAGAAGACGATGCGAAGAGGCACGGGGGGAAAAGTGAAAAGGACCCCTCGGCCTTATTTATAAGGTGAATGGATAAGTGGCAAGCGCGAGAATCGAGGAGCCTGAAAAATGGGATATGTGACAGCTTTGTTGCCTCGATTGTTGGAGGCCCATTAATGAAGGTGGGTTATGCGCAGTTCTTAATAACAGATGACGTCATGGCGATTTATCATGGTCTTGGAAAGTGACATCATGCCGGTTTACAAGATTTTTGTGAAGATGATGATGCGTTGAGGATTGACATGAACCAGTTCAAATCAATCTGGGGCCTAATGTTGGGGATATTACTACTGGGCGTAAACCGGCCAGGAGAGGCCGGGTTAACCCCATAATGGTTCACTATATTTGAAGCCCATGAAGACATAGACGGTGACGCTTTATGAAGGCCAGGGCCCAAAACCGGTTTAAGGCCTGTAGACATAAACCGACATTGATATGTAAACTTGTGTTGTAAGATGGAAAGAGTAGAGACCGAGCCGGACACGTTGATGAGCCGGCCTCGGGATTCTGTAAACCGACGGGCGTCAACCCATGTATATAAGGGACGACCCGGCGGCGGTTTAGAGAGAACAGACAACAACTCGAGACTCAGGCAAAGCGTATTCGCTCCCTGGTCATCGAAACCCTAGCAATTCCACAACAACTGGATTAGGCCTTTGCCTTCACCGCAAGGGGCCGAACCAGTATAAACTCTTTGCGTCCCTTGTCCGCTTTAACCCCTTTAAGCTAACCCTTAGCGATGGCTCCACGACTAAGTCCTTTCCCTAGGACATCTGTCGTGACAAAACAATGACAGTACACATCAATAACATGTATATCACATATACCTTTGTTCACCTTGCCATCCTTCTTATCTGCCAAATACTTGGGGCAGTTCCGCTTCCAGTGACCAGTCTGCTTGCAGTAGAAGCACTCAGTCTCAGGCTTAGGTCCAGACTTGGGTTTCTTCTCCTGAACAGCAACTTGTTTGCCGTTCTTCTTGAAGTTCCCCTTCTTCTTCCCTTTGCCCTTTTTCTTGAAACTGGTGGTCTTGTTGACCATCAACACTTGATGCTCCTTCTTGATTTCTACCTCTGCAGCCTTTAGCATTGCGAAGAGCTCGGGAATCGTCTTATCCATCCCTTGCATGTTATAGTTCATCAATTCTGTCAATAACACTATCATCCGGAAGATTAACTCCCAGTTGAATCAAGTGATTGTTATACCCAGACATTCTGAGTATATGCTCACTGTCAGAACTATTCTTCTCCATCTTGCAGCTGTAGAACTTATTGGAGACTTCATATCTCTCAATCCGGGCATTTGCTTGAAATATTAACTTCAACTCCTGGAACATCTCATATGCTCCATGACGTTCAAAACGTCGTTGAAGTCCCGGTTCTAAGCCGTAAAGCATGGCACACTGAACTATCGAGTAGTCATCAACTTTGCTCTACTAGACGTTCATAACATCTGGTGTTGCTCCTGCAGCAGGTCTGGCACCTAGCGGTGCTTCCAGGACGTAATTCTTCTGTGCAGCAATGAGGATAATCCTCAAGTTACGGACCCAGTCCGTGTAATTGCTACCATCATCTTTCAACTTTGCTTTCTCAAGGAATGCATTAAAATTCAACGGAACAACAGCACGGGCCATCTATCTACATAGACAAGCAAAATACTATCAGGTACTAAGTTCATGATAAATTTAAGTTCAATTAATCATATTACTTAAGAACTCCCACTTAGATAGACATCCCTCTAATCATCTAAGTGATCACGTGATCCAAATCAACTAAACCATAACCCATCATCACGTGAAATGGAGTAGTTTTCAATGGTGAACATCACTATGTTGATCATATCTACTATATGATTCACGCTCGACCTTTCGGTCTCAGTGTTCCGAGGCCATATATGCATATGCTAGGCTCGTCAAGTTTAACCCGAGTATTCTGTGTGTGCAAAACTGGCTTGCACCCATTGTAGATGAACGTTGAGCTTATCACACCCGATCATCACGTGGTGTCTCGGCACGACGAACTTTGGCAACGGTGCATACTCAGGGAGAACACTTTTACCTTGAAATTTAGTGAGAGATCATCTTATAATGCTACCGTCAAACAAAGCAAAATAAGATGCATAAAGGATAAACATCACATGCAATCAATATAGGTGATATGATATGGCCATCATCATCTTGTGCTTGTGATCTCCATCTCCGAAGCATCGTCATGACCACCATCGTCACCGGTGCGACACCTTGATCTCCATCGTAGCATCGTTGTCGTCTCGCCAACTATTGCTTCTACGACTATCGCTACCGCTTAGTGATAAAGTAAAGCAATTACAGGGCGATTGCATTGCATACAATAAAGCGACAACCATATGGCTCCTGCCAGTTGCTGATAACTCGGTTACAAAACATGATCATCTCATACAATAAAATATAGCATCATGTCTTGACCATATCACATCACAACATGCCCTGCAAAAACAAGTTAGACGTCCTCTACTTTGTTGTTGCAAGTTTTACGTGGCTGCTACGGGCTGAGAAAGAACCGTTCTTACCTACGCATGAAAACCACAACGATAGTTCATCAAGTTAGTGCTATTTTAACCTTCACAAGGACCGGCGTAGCCAAACTCGGTTGAACTAAAGTTGGAGAAACTGGCACCCGCTAGTCACCTGTGTGCAAAGCACGGCGGTAAAACCAGTCTCGCGTAAGCGTATGCGTAATGTCGGTCCTGGCCGCTTCATCCAACAATACCGCCGAACCAAAGTATGACATGCTAGTAAGCAGTATGACTTGAATCGCCCACAACTCACTTGTGTTCTACTCGTGCATATAACATCTACGCATAAAACCTGGCTCGGATACCATTGTTGGGGAACGTAGTAATTTCAAAAAAATTCCTACGCACACACAGGATCATGGTGATGCATAGCAACGAGAGGGGAGAGTGTGTCCACGTACCCTCATAGACCGAAAGCGGAAGCGTTAGCACAACACGGTTGATGTAGTCGTACGTCTTCACAATTCGACCGATCCAAGTACCGAACGCACGGCACCTCCGAGTTCAGCACACGTTCAACTCGATGACGTCCCGCGAGCTCCGATCCAGCAAAGCTTCATAGGAGAGTTTCGTCAGCACGACGGCATGGTGACGGTGATGATGATGCTACCGACGCAGGGCTTCGCCTAAGCACCGCTACGATATGATAGAGGTGGATTATGGTGGAGGGGGGCACCGCACACGGCTAAGAGATCAATGATCAATTGTTGTGTCTCCAAGGGGTGCCCCCTCCCCGTATATAAAGGAGGGAGAGGAGGAGGGGTGGCCAAGGAGGAGGAGGCGCGCCCAAGGGGGGCAATCCTACTCCAAGTAGGATTCCCCCCTCTTTCCTAGTCCAAGTAGGAGAGGGGAAGGAAGGGGAGAAGAAGAAGGAAAGGGGGGGCGCCCCCCTAGTCCAATTCGGTTTGGGCTAGGGGGTCCGCGCGCCCCTAGCTGGCCGCCTCTCCTCTTCCTCCACTTGGGCCCATAAAGCCCAATAACCCCCCGGGAGGTTCCGGTAACCTCCCGGTTCTCCGATATTTATCTGAAACCACCCAGAACACTTTCCGGTGTCCGAATATAGTCGTCCAATATATCGATCTTTATGTCTCGACCATTTTGAGACTCCTCGTCATGTCCGTGATCACATCCGGGACTCCGAACTACCTTCGGTACATCAAAATACAAAAACTCTTAATACCGATCGTCACCGAACTTTAAGCGTGCGGACCCTCGGGTTCGAGAACTATGTAGACATGACCGAGACACGTCTCCGGTCAATAACCAATAGCGGAACCTGGATGCTCATATTTGCTCCCACATATTCTACGAAGATCTTTATCGGTCAAACCGCATAACAACATATGTTGTTCCCTTTGTCATCGGTATGTTACTTGCCCAAGTTCCATCGTCGGTATCTCAATACCTAGTTCAATCTCGTTACTGGCAAGTCTCTTTACTCGTTCCGTAATACATCATCCCGCAACTAACTCATTAGTTACAATGCTTGCAAGGCTTATAGTGATGTGCATTACCGAGTGGGCCTAGAGATACCTCTCCGACTATCGGAGTGACAAATCCTAATCTCGAAATACGCCAACTCAACAAGTACCTTCGAAGACACCTGTAGAGCACTTTTATAATCACCCAGTTATGTTGTGATGTTTGGTAGCACACAAAGTGTTCCTCCGGTAAACGGGAGTTGCATAATCGCATAGTCATAGGAACATGTATAAGTCATGAAGAAAGCAATAGCAACATACTAAACGATGAAGTGCTAAGCTAACAGAATGGGTCAAGTCAATCACATCATTCTCCTAATGATGTGATCCCGTTAATCAAATGACAACTCATGTCTATGGCTAGGAAACATAACCATCTTTGATCACGAGCTAGTCAAGTAGAGGCATACTAGAGACACTCTGTTTGTCTATGTATTCACACATGTATCATGCTTCCGGTTAATACAATTCTAGCATGAATAATAAACATTTATCATGATATAAGGAAATAAATAATAACTTTATTATTGCCTCTAGGGCATATTTCCTTCACCTTTCACTTTGCCATCCTTCTTATCCGCCAAATACTTGGGGTAGTTCAGCTTCCAGTGACCAGTCCCTTTGCAGTAGAAGAACTCAGTTTCAGGCTTAGGTCCAGACTTGGGCTTCTTCCCGGGAGAAGCAACTTGCTTGTTGTTCTTCTTGAAGTTCCCCTTGTTCCCGTTGCCCTTTTTCTTGAAACTAGTGGTCTTGTTAGTCATCAACACTTGATGCTCCTTCTTGATTTCTACCTCCGCAGCCTTTAGCATCGCGAAGAGCTCGGGAATTGTTTTTTCCATCCCTTGCATATTATAGTTCATCACGAAGCCTTTATAGCTTGGTGGCAGTGATTGAAGAACTCTGTCAATGACACTATCATCAGGAAGATTAACTCTCAGCTGAGTCAAGTGGTTATGATACCCAGACATTCTGAGTATATGTTCACTGACAAAACCATTCTCCTCCATCTTGCAGCTATAGAACTTGTAGGAGACTTCATATCTCTCAACTCGGGCATTTACTTGAAATATTAACTTCAACTCTTGGAACATCTCATATGCTCCATGACGTTCAAAACATCTTTGAAGTCCCGATTGAAGGAACCATTCCCAGGCGCGCGCTGATACGTCTCCAACGTATCTATAATTCTTGATTGTTCCATGCTATTATATTACCAGTTTTGGATGTTTAATGGGCTTTAATAAGCACTTTTATATTATTTTTGGGACTAACCTATTAACCGAAGGCCCAGTGCAAATTGTTGTTTTTTTGCCTATTTCAGTGTTTCGCAGAAAAGGAATATCAAATGGAGTCCAAACGGAATGAAACCTTCGAGAGAGTTATTTTTGGAACAAACGTGATCCAGGGGACTTGGAGTGGACGTCAAGAAAGAAGCGAGGAGGCCACGAGGCAGGGAGGCATGCCTGCCCCCCTGGGCGCGCCCCCACCCTCGTGGGCCCCTTACAGCTCCACCTACCTACTTCTTCCTCCTATATATATATATATATATATATATCCATATACCCTGAAAACATCCAAGGGCACCACGAAACCCTATTTCCACCGCCGCAACCTTCTGTACCCGTGAGATCCCATCTTGGGGCATTTTCTGGCGCTCCGCCAGAGGGGGAATCGATCACGGAGGGCTTCTACATCAACACCATGGCCTCTCCGATGATGTGTGAGTAGTTTACCACAGACCTTCGGGTCCATAGTTATTAACTAGATGGCTTCTTCTCTCTCTTTGGATCTCAATACAAAGTTCTCCTCGACCTTCTTGGAGATCTATTTGATGTAATTCTTTTGGCGGTGTGTTTGTCGAGATCCAATGAATTGTGGGTTTATGATCAAGATTATCTATGAACAATAATTGAATCTCCTCTGAATTCTTTTATGTATGACTTGTTATCTTTGCTAGTCTCTTCGAATTATCAGTTTGGTTTGGCCTACTAGATTGATCTTTCTTGCAATGGGAGAAGTGCTTAGCTTTGGGTTCAATCTTGCGGTGTCCTTTCCAAGTGACAGCAGGGGCAGCAAGGCACGTATTGTATTGTTGCCATCAAGGATAAAAAGATGGGGTTTATATCATATTGCTTGAGTTTATCCCTCTACATCATGTCATCTTGCCTAATGCGTTACTCTGTTCTTATGAACTTAATACTCTAGATGAATGCTGGATAGCGGCCGATGCGTGGAGTAATAATAGTAGATGCAGAATCGTTTCGGTCTACTTGTCGCGAACGTGATGCCTATATACATGATCATGCCTAGATATTCTCATAACTATGCACTTTTCTATCAATTGCTCGACAGTAATTTGTTCACCCACCATAATACTTATGCTATCTTGAGAGAAGCCACTAGTGAAACCTATAGCCCCCAGGTCTATTTTCCATCATATTAATCTCACGTCAACTAGCTATTTCTGGCGCCGTTTATTTTGCATTCTTTAATTTTCAATCTATACAACAAAAATACCAAAAATATTTATATTATTATCTCTATCAGATCTTGCTACCTCTTGAGCACTGCGTTGGTTTTCCCTTGAAAAGGAAAGGGTGATGCAGTAAAGTAGTGCAAGTATTTCCTTCAGTTTTTGAGAACCAAGGTATCAATCCAGTAGGAGGCTACGCGCGAGTCCCTCGCACCTACACAAAACAAATAAATCCTCGCAACCAACGCGATAAGGGGTTGTCAATCCCTTCACGGTCACTTACGAGAGTGAGATCTGATAGATATGATAGGATAATATTTTTGGTATTTTTGTGATAAAGATGCAAAGTAAAATAAAAGCAAAGTAAAAAGCAAAGGAAATAACTAAGTGTTGGAAGATTAATATGATGAAGATAGACCCGGGGGCCATAGGTTTCACTAGTGGCTTCTCTCAAGAGCATGAGTATTTTACGGTGGGTGAACGAATTACTGTTGAGCAATTGACAGAATTGAGCATAGTTATGAGAATATCTAGGTATGATCATGTATATAAGCATCACGTCCGAGACAAGTAGACCGACTCTTGCCTGCATCTACTCCACTCATCGACCGCTATCCAGCATGCATCTAGAGTATTAAGTTCATGGAAACAGAGTAATGCCTTAAGCAAGATGACATGATGTAGAGGGATAAATTCATGCAATACGCTAAAAACCCCATCTTGTTATCCTCGATGGCAACAATACAATACGTGCCTTGCTGCCCCTACTGTCACTGGGAAAGGACACCGCAAGATTGAACCCAAAGCTAAGCACTTCTCCCATTGCAAGAAAGATCAATCTAGTAGGCTAAACCAAACTGATAATTCGAAGAGACTTGCAAAGATATACAATCATACATAAAAGAATTCAGAGAAGATTCAAATATTGTTCATAGGTAATCTTGATCATAAACCCACAATTCATCGCTCAACAAACACACCGCAAAAAGAAGATTACATCGAATAGATCTCCACGAGAGAGGGGGAGAACATTGTATTGAGATCCAAAAAGAGAGAAGAAGCCATCAAGCTACTAACTATGGACCCGAAGGTCTGAGGTAAACTACTCACACTTCATCGGAGAGGCTATGGTGATGATGTAGAAGCCCTCCGTGATGGATGCCCCCTCCGGCGGAGCTCCGGAACAGGCCCCAAGATGGGATCTCGTGGGTACAGAAGGTTGCGGCGGTGGAATTAGGTTTTTGGCTCCGTATCTGATCGTTTGGGGGTACGTAGGTATATATAAGAGGAAGGAGTACGTCGGTGGAGCGACAGGGGGCCCACGAGGGTGGAGGGCGTGCCCTGGGGGGTGGGCACGCCCCCCTACCTCATGGCCTCCTCTTTTGTTTCTTGACGTAGGGTCCAAGTCTCCTGGATCATAATTTTCCTAAAAATCACGTTCCCGAAGGTTTCATTCCGTTTGGACTCCGTTTGATATTCCTTTTCTGCGAAACTTTGAAATAGGCAAAAAACAACAATTCTGGGCTGGGCCTCCGGTTAGTAGGTTAGTCCCAAAAATAATATAAAAGTGCTTAGTAAAGCCCAATAATGTCCAAAACAGTAGATAATATAGCATGGAGCAATAAAAAATTTATAGATACGTTGGAGACGTATCAGGCATCCCCAAGCTTAATTCCTGCTCGTCCTTGAGTAGGTAAATGATAAAAACAAAATTTTTGATGCGGAGTGCTACTTGGCATAATTTCAATGTAATTCTTCTTAATTGTGGTATGAATATTCAGATCCGAAAGATTCAAGACAAAAGTTTAATATTGACATAAAAATAATAATACTTCAAGCATACTAACAAAGCAATCATGTCTTCTCAAAGTAACATGGCCAAAGAAAGTTATCCCTACAAAATCATATAGTCTGGCTATGCTCTATCTTCATCACACAAAGTATTTAAATCATGCACAACCCCGATGACAAGCCAAGCAATTGTTTCGTACTTTTAACGTTCTCAAACTTTTTTCAATCTTCACGCAATACATGAGCGTGAGCCATGGATATAGCACTATTGGTGGAATAGAATGGTGGTTGTGCAGAAGACAAAAAGGGGAGAAGATAGTCTCACATCAACTAGGTGTATCAACGGGCTATGGAGATGCCCATCAATAGATATCAATGTGAGTGAGTAGGGATTGCCATGCAACGGATGCACTAGAGCTATAAGTGTATGAAATCTCAACAAAAGAAACTAAGTGGGTGTGCATCCAACTCGCTTGCTCACGAAGACCTAAGGCATTTTGAGGAAGCCCATCATTGGAATATACAAGCCAAGTTCTATAATGTAAAATTCCCACTAGCATATGAAAGTGATAACATAGGAGACTCTCTATCATGAAGATCATGGTGCTACTTTGAAGCACAAGTGTGGAAAAAGGATAGTAACATTGTCCCTTCTCTCTTTTTCTCTCGTTTTTTTATTTGGGCCTTTTCTCTTTTTTATGGCCTCTTTTCTCTCTTTTTCGTCTGGAGTCTCATCCCGACTTGTGGGGGAATCATAGTCTCCATCATCCTTTTCCTCACTTGGGACAATGCTCTAAAAATGAAGATCATCAAACTTTTTATTTTCTTACAACTCAACAATTACAACTCGATTGTTAGAACAAAATATGACTCTCTATGAATGCCTCCGGCGGTGTACCGGGATATGCAATGAATCAAGAGTGACATGTATGAAAGAATTATGAATGGTGGCTTTGCCACAAATACGATGTCAACTACATGATCATGCAAAGCAATATGACAATGATGTAGCGTGTCATAATAAACAGAACGGTGGAAAGTTGCATGGCAATATATCTCGGAGTGGCTATGGAAATGCCATGATAAGTAGGTATGGTGGCTGATTTGAGGAAGGTATATGGTGGGTGTATGATACCGGCGAAAAGTGCGCGGTATTAGAGAGGCTAGCAATGGTGGAAGGAAGAAGGGTGCGTATAATCCATGGACTCAACATTAGTCATAAAGAACTCATATACTTACTGCAAAAATCCATAAGTTATCAAAGCAAAGTATTACGCGCATGCTCCTAGGGGGATAGATTGGTAGGAAAAGACCATCGCTCGTCCCCGACCGCCACTCATAAGGAAGACAATCAATAAATAAATTATGCTCCGACTTCATCACATAACGGTTCACCATACGTGCATGCTACGGGAATCACAAACTTTAACACAAGTATTTCTCAAATTCACAACTACTCAACTAGCATGACTCTAATATCACCATCTTTATATCTCAAAACAATTATCAAGCATCAAACTTTTCTTAGCTTTCAACGCACTCATAAGAAAGTTTTTACAAATCTTGAATACCAAGCATATTAGGATTATTTAAGCAATTTACCATGCTATTTAAGACTCTAAAAATAATCTAAGTGAAGCATGAGAGATCAATAGTTTCTACAAAACAAATCCACCACCGTGCTCTAAAAGATATAAGTGAAGTACTAGAGCAAAACTATATGACTCAAAAGATATAAGCGAAGCACATAGAGTATTCTAACAAATTCCAAATCATGTATGGCTCTCTCAAAAGCTGTGTATAGAAAGGATGATTGTGGTAAACTAAAAAGCAAAGACTCAAATCATACAAGACACTCCAAGCAAAACACATATCATGTGGTGAATAAAAATATAGCTCCAAGTAAAGTTACCGATGGAAGTAGACGAAAGAGGGGATGCCTTCTGGGGCATCCCCAAGCTTTGGCTTTATGGTGTCCTTATATTATCTTGGGGGTGCCATGGGCATACCCAAGCTTAGGCTCTTGCCACTCCTTGTTCCATAATCCATCAAAATCTTTCACCCAAAACTTGAAAACTTCACAACACAAAACTCAACAGAAATCTCGTGAGCTCCGTTAGCGAAAGAAAACAAAAGACCACTTCAAGGTACTGTAATGAACTCATTCTTTATTTATATTTGTGTTAAACCTACTGTATTCCAACTTCACTATGGTTTATAAACTATTTTACTAGCCATAGATTCATCAAAATAAGCAAACAACACACGAAAAACAGAATCTGTCAAAAACAGAACAGTCTGTAGTAATCTGTAACTAACGCAAACTTCTGGAACTCAAAAAAATAAGCCAAAATAGGAATACCTAGAAAATTTGTTTATTGATCAGCAGCAATTGGAATCAGTATTTTATCACGTTCTGGTGATTTTTAACAATTATTTTCGTGAACAGAAAGTTTCTGGAAATTACAGCAAGATCAAATAACTATCATGCAAGAAGATCCTATAGGTTTAACTTGGCACAAACACTAATTAAAACATAAAAACACATCTAACCAGAGGCTAGATCAAAAATTTATTCCTAAACAGAAGAAAAAAGCAAAAAACTAAAAATAAAAGTGGGTTGCCTCCCAACAAGCGCTATCGTTTAACGCCCCTAGCTAGGCATAAATAATTTTGACGATGCTCACATGAAAGATAATAATTGAAACACAAAGAGAGAATCATAAAACACATGACAAACACATCTAAGTCTAACATACTTCCTATGCATAGGCATCTTGTAGGTAAACAAATTATCAAGGCAAGCAAAAACTAGCATATGCAAGGAAGCGGAAAGAAACAATAGCAATCTCAACATAACGAGAGGTACTTTAGTAACATGAAAATTTCTACAACCATATTTTCCTCTCTCATAATAATTACATGTAGGATCATATTCAAATTCAACAATATAGCTATCACATAACATATTCTCAACACAATCCACATGCATGCGAAGTTGACACTCTTCCAAAATCGTGGGATTATCATTAACTAAAGGCATGACCTCTCCAAGCCCACTTTTATCAAAAAATTCATAAGATTGATCAAAATCCAAATATGTGGGATCTAAAGTTGACACTCTTCCAAACCCACTTTCAATATTATTGCAAACACTATTATCAATCTCATATTCATCATGGGGCTTAAATAAATTTTCAAGATCAAAAGAAGAATCACCCCAATCATGATCATTGCAACAAGTAGTAGACATAGCAAAACTAGCATCCCCAAGCTTAGGGTTTTGCATATTATTAGAACAATTGACATCAAGAGGATTTATAGTAACATCATTGCAATCATGCTTTTTATCGAAGGAACTATCAAGTATGGGTGCAATAGCAAAGATCTCATGCTTAACATACGGCACTATAGCAAATTCATCTTCATAAATATGGGCATCATGGCCACAAGAATAGCAAGCATCGTGTTCATCAAGGGATATTTCAATCAAGTCATTGGAATCATAATTATCTATAGATTCGTGCATATCATTATTTTCTTCCAAAGCAACGGTCATTCTCTCAATAAATTCTTTGACATAGACATTATGAGCACAGTTTTCATAGCAATATTTAAGTATGACGAATTTTTAGATTTGTTGAGAGTAAAATCATACTTTTCAATCAAAGAAGCAACTTCATGAGCACCCTTAAAAATGACAAATTCTTCAATTTGTTCGATATCATAGTAACTATAAACACCCTTTGCATAAGAAGATAAGATTTCATTATCATTGAACTCGCATAGGTAGGGAAGGTGTTTTTTTGGGTTCCTAGAGCAACAAGTAAAATCACAAATTTCACAAAGATTCCAAGCATAGCATAGCAAACTATTTATATGATACCATAAGAGCTTCCCTTTTTCAGACAAACGATGACGCATAAAATGAGCATGCTCATCAACTAGGCTAGTTGGGGTTTCTGCACGAGCGCATAAGGATCGATGATGATCCAAGTAGAACACTTTAAGTGGATCCATATCAATAGATTTTTAGCAAGCAAAGATGCAAGCAAATAGAAGGCACGTGGAAACACAAACAAAAAGGCATACAGGAAGAAGGCGAATAAAACGGCAAGGGTGAAGTGGGGGAGAGGAAAACAAGAGGCAAATGGCAAATAATGTAATGCGGGAGATAAGAGATTGTGATGGGTACTTGGTATGTTGACTTTTGCATAGACCTCCCCGGCAATAGCGCCAAAAATCCTTCTTGCTACCTCTTGAGCACTGCGTTGGTTTTCCCTTGAAGAGGAAAGGGTGATGCACCAAAGTAGCGTAAGTATTTCCCTCAGTTTTTGAGAACCAAGGTATCAATCCAGTAGGAGGCTACGCGCGATTCCCTCACACCTACACAAAACAAATAAATCCTCGCAACCAACGCGATAAGGGGTTGTCAATCCCTTCACGGTCACTTACGAGAGTGAGATCTGATAGATATGATAGGATAATATTTTGGTATTTTTGTGATAAAGATGCAAAGTAAAATAAAAGCAAAGTAAAAAAGCAAAGAAAATAACTAAGTGTTGGAAGATTAATATGATGAAGATAGACCCGGGGGCCATAGGTTTCACTAGTGGCTTCTCTCAAGAGCATATGTATTTTACGGTGGGTGAACAAATTACTGTTGAGCAATTGACAGAACTGAGCATAGTTATGAGAATATCTAGGTATGATCATGTATATAGGCATCACGTCCGAGACAAGTAGACCGACTCCTGCCTGCATCTACTACTATTACTCCACTCATCGACCGCTATCCAGCATGCATCTAGAGTATTATGTTCATGGAAACAGAGTAACACCTTAAGCAAGATGACATGATGTAGAGGGATAAATTCATGCAATACGCTAAAAAACCCATCTTGTTATCCGCGATGGCAACAATACAATACGTGCCTTGCTGCCCCTACTGTCACTGGGAAAGGACACCGCAAGATTGAACCCAAAGCTAAGCACTTCTCCCATTGCAAGAAAGATCAATCTAGTAGGCCAAACCAAACTGATAATACGAAGAGACTTGCAAAGATAACCAATCATACATAAAAGAATTCAGAGAAGATTCAAATATTGTTCATAGATAATCTTGATCATAAACCCACAATTCATCAGTCTCAACAAACACACCGCAAAAAGAAGATTACATCGAATAGATCTCCACGAGAGAGGGGGAGAACATTGTATTGAGATCCAAAAAGAGAGAAGAAGCCATCTAGCTACTAACTATGGACCCGAAGGTCTGAGGTAAACTACTCACACTTCATCGGAGAGGCTCTGGTGATGATGTAGAAGCCCTCCGTGATGGATGCCCCCTCCGGCAGAGCTCTGGAACAGGCCCCAAGATGGGATCTCGTGGGTACAGAAGGTTGCTGCGGTGTAATTAGGTTTTTGGCTCCGTATCTGATCATTTGGGGGTACGTAGGTATATATAGGAGGAAGGAGTACGTCGGTGGAGCAACAGGGGGCCCACGAGGGTGGAGGGCGCGCCCTGGGGGGTGGGCGCGCCCCCCTACCTCGTGGCCTCCTCTTTTGTTTCTTGACGTAGGGTCCAACTCTCCTGGATCATAATTTTCCTAAAAATCACGTTCCCAAAGGTTTCATTCCGTTTGGACTCCGTTTGATATTCCTTTTCTGCGAAACTCTGAAATAGGCAAAAAAAAGCAATTCTGGGCTGGGCCTCCGGTTAATAGGTTAGTCCCAAAAAATAATATAAAAGTGAATAATAAAGCCCAATAATGTCCAAAACAGTAGATAATATAGCATGGAGCAATCAAAAATTATAGATACGTTGGAGACGTATCAAATCTCACTTTTGCAAGTGGCCGTGAAGGGATTCGCAACCCCTTTATTGCGTTGGTTGCAAGGTTCTTATTTGTTTGTGCAGGTACGAGGGATTTGTGTGTAGTCTCTTACTGGATTGATACCTTAGTTCTCAAAAACTAAGGGAAATTGTTGAGGATATAGACCTTAGAGTCACCCGCCAGGAGGGGCCGGGTTACTCATATGGTCATTGCCAGAAGCCTGGCGCCAAGCTTGAAGACGGTGGGCCAAAGATGGGCTTAAGACCCGGATATGGTTTAAGGCCCGTAGTTGCAATCATTGTTTTGGTAGAACTTGTAGTGTAAGGCAAGAATAGTTGAGAGTCCGAGCCGGACACTCTTATGAGCCGGCCGGGACTCTGAGAGCTGCAGGGCGTCAGCCTCCCTATATAAAGGGACGACCCGGCAGCGGTTTAAGGACGAGAACAATCTCATCGAGAGCCGGGCATAACAGTTTAGCTCCCTGGTGATCGTAACCCTAATCAATACCACCTCAAACTGGACGTAGGCTTTTACCTTCACCATAAGGGGCCGAACCAGTATAAACCCTCGTGTTCCTTGTCCCGCATTAACCCCTTCAAGCTTCCTAGCTGCGATGGCTCCACGACTAAGTCCTAGCTCGAGGACATCTGCCGTGACAATTCCACGACAGTTGGCGCCCTCTGTGGGGCTAGCGCACGGTGGATTTGAGTTCTTGAAGGGCAGCTTCGAAGGGCTCAAGGGATACGCTGTGGGCCGGATGACCAAGAGTCGTCGCGGCAAGCTCTACATCGACGATGCGAACTGGGGCCCCGACGCCGGCTCAATTGAGTACGGGTACCGGGTCTCCTTCGGTGGAATTCATGTTTTCATTGGCAAGATTGGTGAGCCGGGCCCTGAGCCGGATCTCTGCGCCGATCTCATCGAGACGGCTCAGCGTGCACGACCCGCCCGGGCCCGGCCTGCCTTAAGACACGCTTTTGTGGGATGTATCCACGGAGGGCCCTCTGATCAATCTGGATCGGGTGGTGAGGCGGCCGCCGGCTCTGACGGCGAGTCGTCCACCGATGAGTCAAACTCGTTGTATCAACTCCAAGATGGCAGGCTCATGGGTTGTTCCGATGGTGACAGTATTCTGGACCCATTTGAGCCGCCAAGTCAGGTTGGAGTCTTTATGGCCGGTGCGCAGCCTGTTCAAAACCCCGCGGCTGGAGCGGGAAACCCGGTGCCTTCTCCGGCTCAGGTACTAATGGATCTCACGAACAAGATGACGGCGCTGTTAACCGCTACGGTTGACCCGGCAGATCAAACTCAGCATGATGCGGAGGTGGCGCAGTTAAAATTGGATCTAGTGAAAGCTAAGGAGGATCTGGCAGCAGAGGGGATCAGGATGGCTGCAGAAAGGGCGGCTCTCGACGCCCAAACCCAGTTGATTCAAGCGCAGTCCTTCCGGCTCACGATGGATCAAAACGCGTCCAATGAGGTCCTGAGAAGGAGGCATCAAAAGGCCCAATCTCGACTCCCTCCGGTTTACGATCCACGAAACCTCTTCAACACGCCAGGTGCAGGGTCTAGTAACCCGCCAGGGGTCATAGTGCCCGGGTCTGGGACCCCTATTCAGCCACAAGTGATGGGGCGTCCCCAGGTGCCCCCTGCCCCGCCTCAGTACGTGCCAATACCCCCGGGTCATTATAATAACCCGCTGGAGAACATGGTCGCCGCGGCGGCACGGCTGGCGGCTCTCCCAGTTGACGGTGACTCTCCGACGGCTCTTGAAACCTGTCGGGTCAGGGAACTCCTTCATACAGCACTGGCGCAGCAAGAGGCGTATTCCTACAGCCGGGACAGGATCCACTCGACCCCCCGTCCAGGCCGGAGCCCGAGTTACAGCAGACACATGGTCTCAGCGACCGGTTCAAGTAACGTCCGACACCATGACCCGCTCCCTGGCCATGGCCCGGTTCATAATGGAGCCTTTCACGCAGCAGACCAAGACAGAGCGCGGC